>NW_028227338.1:388424-459266 GCF_978045245.1 Mus caroli
TAAGAAATGCACAGTGTAGTACATAGTATATGAGTGAGTTGCACTGAAAAACTTAGAATATAAGAAACGCACATTGTAGTACATAGTATATGAGTGAGTTGCACTGAAAAACTTAGAATTTAAGAAACGCACAGTGTAGTACATAGTATATGAGTGAGTTGCACAGCAAAACTTAGAATATAAGAAATGCACAGTGTAGTACATAGTATATGAGTGAGTTGCACTGAAAAAGTTAGAATATAAGAAACGCACAGTGTAGTACATAGTATATGAGTGAGTTGCACTGAAAAACTTAGAATTTACTGAAAAACCCGCATTACACGAAATGCACAGTGTAGTACATAGTATATGAGTGAGTTGCACTGAAAAACTTAGAATATAAGAAACGCACAGTGTAGTACATAGTATATGAGTGAGTTGCACAGAAAAACTTAGAATTTAAGAAACACACAGTGTAGTACATAGTATATGAGTGAGTTGCACTGAAAAACTTAGAATATAAGCAACGCACAGTGTAGTACATAGTATATGAGTGAGTTGCACTGAAAAACTTAGAATATAAGAAACTCACAGTGTAGTACATAGTATATGAGTGAGTTGCACTGAAAAACTTAGAATATAAGAAACGCACAGTGTAGTACATAGTATATGAGTGAGTTGCACTGAAAAACTTAGAATATAAGAAACGCACAGTGTAGTACATAGTATATGAGTGAGTTGCACTGAAAAACTTAGAATATAAGAAACGCACATTGTAGTACATAGTATATGAGTGAGTTGCACTGAAAAACTTAGAATTTAAGAAACGCACAGTGTAGTACATAGTATATGAGTGAGTTGCACTGAAAAAGTTAGAATATAAAAAACGCACAGTGTAGTACATAGTATATGAGTGAGTTGCACTGAAAAACTTAGAATTTACTGAAAAACCGCAATTACACGAAATGTACAGTGTAGTACATAGTATATGAGTGAGTTGCACTGAAAAACTTAGAATATAAGAAACGCACAGTGTAGTACATAGTATATGAGTGAGTTGCACTGAAAAACTTAGAATATAAGAAACGCACAGGTGTAGTACATAGTATATGAGTGAGTTGCACTGAAAAACTTAGAATTTAAGAAACGCACAGTGTAGTACATAGTATATGAGTGAGTTGCACTGAAAAACTTAGAATATAAGCAACGCACAGTGTAGTACATAGTATATGAGTGAGTTGCACTGAAAAACTTAGAATATAAGAAACGCACAGTGTAGTACATAGTATATGAGTGAGTTGCACTGAAAAACTTAGAATATAAGAAACGCACAGTGTAGTACATAGTATATGAGTGAGTTGCACTGAAAAACTTAGAATATAAGAAACGCACAGTGTAGTACATAGTATATGAGTGAGTTGCACTGAAAAACTTAGAAAATAAGAAACGCACAGTGTAGTACATAGTATATGAGTGAGTTGCTCTGAATAACTTAGAATATAAGAAATGCACAGTGTAGTACATAGTATATGAGTGAGTTGCACTGAAAAACTTAGAATATAAGAAACGCACAGTGTAGTACATAGTATATGAGTGAGTTGCACTGCAAAAACATAGAATATAAGAAACGCACAGTGTAGTACATAGTATATGAGTGAGTTGCACTGAAAAACTTAGAATATAAGAAACGCACAGTGTAGTACATAGTATATGAGTGAGTTGCACTGAAAAACTTAGAATTTACTGAAAACCCGCATTATACGAAATGCACAGTGTAGTACATAGTATATGAGTGAGTTGCACTGAAAAACTTAGAATATAAGAAATGCAAAGTGTAGTACATAGTATATGAGTGAGTTGCACTGAAAAACTTAGAATTTACTGAAAAACCCGCATTACACGAAATGCACAGTGTAGTACATATTATATGAGTGAGTTGCAGTGAAAAACTTAGAATATAAGAAACGCACAGTGTGAGTACATAGTATATGAGTGAGTTGCACTGAAAAAGTTAGAATATAAGAAACGCACAGTGTAGTACATAGTATATGAGTGAGTTGCACTGAAAAACTTAGAATTTACTGAAAAACCCGCATTACACGAAATGCACAGTGTAGTACATAGTATATGAGTGAGTTGCACTGAAAAACTTAGAATATAAGAAACGCACAGTGTAGTACATAGTATATGAGTGAGTTGCTCTGAAAAACTTAGAATATAAGAAACGCACAGTGTAGTACATAGTATATGAGTGAGTTGCACTGAAAAATTTAGAATATAAGAAACGCACAGTGTAGTACTTAGTATATGAGTGACTTGCACTGAAAAACTTAGAAAATAAGAAACGCACAGTGTAGTACATAGTATATGAGTGAGTTGCTCTGAAAAACTTAGAATATAAGAAATGCACAGTGTAGTACATAGTATATGAGTGAGTTGCACTGAAAAACTTAGAATATAAGAAACGCACAGTGTAGTACATAGTATATGAGTGAGTTGCACTGAAAAACTTAGAATATAAGAAACGCACAGTGTAGTGCATAGTATATGAGTGAGTTGCACTGAAAAACTTAGAATATAAGAAATGCACAGTGTAGTACATAGTATATGAGTGAGTTGCACTGAAAAACTTAGAATATAAGAAACGCACATTGTAGTACATAGTATATGAGTGAGTTGCACTGAAAAACTTAGAATTTAAGAAACGCACAGTGTAGTACATAGTATATGAGTGAGTTGCACTGCAAAACTTAGAATATAAGAAATGCACAGTGTAGTACATAGTATATGAGTGAGTTGCACTGAAAAAGTTAGAATATAAGAAACGCACAGTGTAGTACATAGTATATGAGTGAGTTGCACAGAAAAACTTAGAATTTAAGAAACGCACAGTGTAGTACATAGTATATGAGTGAGTTGCACTGAAAAACTTAGAATATAAGCAACGCACAGTGTAGTACATAGTATATGAGTGAGTTGCACTGAAAAACTTAGAATATAAGAAACTCACAGTGTAGTACATAGTATATGAGTGAGTTGCACTGAAAAACTTAGAATATAAGAAACGCACAGTGTAGTACATAGTATATGAGTGAGTTGCACTGAAAAACTTAGAATATAAGAAACTCACAGTGTAGTACATAGTATATGAGTGAGTTGCACTGAAAAACTTAGAATATTAGAAACGCACAGTGTAGTACATAGTATATGAGTGAGTTGCACTGAAAAACTTAGAATTTAAGAAACGCACAGTGTAGTACATAGTATATGAGTGAGTTGCACTGAAAAACTTAGAATATAAGCAACGCACAGTGTTGTACATAGTATATGAGTGAGTTGCACTGAAAAACTTAGAATATAAGAAACGCACAGTGTAGTACATAGTATATGAGTGAGTTACACTGAAAAACTTAGAATTTAAGAAACGCACAGTGTAGTACATAGTATATGAGTGAGTTGCACTGCAAAACATAGAATATAAGAAACGCACAGTGTAGTACATAGTATATGAGTGAGTTGCACTGAAAAACTTAGAATATAAGAAACGCACAGTGTAGTACATAGTATATGAGTGAGTTGCACTGAAAAACTTAGAATATAAGAAACGCACAGTGTAGTACATAGTATATGATTGAGTTGCACTGCAAAACATAGAATATAAGAAACGCACAGTGTAGTACATAGTATATGAGTGAGTTGCACTGAAAAACTTAGAATATAAGAAACGCACAGTGTAGTACATAGTATATGAGTGAGTTGCACTGAAAAATTTAGAATATAAGAAACGCACAGTGTAGTACTTAGTATATGAGTGACTTGCACTGAAAAACTTAGAAAATAAGAAACGCACAGTATAGTACATAGTATATGAGTGAGTTGCTCTGAAAAACTTAGAATATAAGAAATGCACAGTGTAGTACATAGTATATGAGTGAGTTGCACTGAAAAACTTAGAATATAAGAAACGCACAGTGTAGTACATAGTATATGAGTGAGTTGCACTGAAAAACTTAGAATATAAGAAACGCACAGTGTAGTACATAGTATATGAGTGAGTTGCACTGAAAAACTTAGAATATAAGAAATGCACAGTGTAGTACATAGTATATGAGTGAGTTGCACTGAAAAACTTAGAATATAAGAAACGCACATTGTAGTACATAGTATATGAGTGAGTTGCACTGAAAAACTTAGAATTTAAGAAACGCACAGTGTAGTACATAGTATATGAGTGAGTTGCACTGAAAAAGTTAGAATATAAGAAACGCACAGTGTAGTACATAGTATATGAGTGAGTTGCACTGAAAAACTTAGAATTTACTGAAAAACCCGCATTACACGAAATGCACAGTGTAGTACATAGTATATGAGTGAGTTGCACTGAAAAACTTAGAATATAAGAAACGCACAGTGTAGTACATAGTATATGAGTGAGTTGCACTGAAAAACTTAGAATATAAGAAACGCACAGTGTAGTACATAGTATATGAGTGAGTTGCACTGAAAAACTTAGAATTTAAGAAACGCACAGTGTAGTACATAGTATATGAGTGAGTTGCACTGAAAAACTTAGAATATAAGCAACGCACAGTGTAGTACATAGTATATGAGTGAGTTGCACTGAAAAACTTAGAATATAAGAAACGCACAGTGTAGTACATAGTATATGAGTGAGTTGCACTGAAACACTTAGAATATAAGAAACGCACAGTGTAGTACATAGTATATGAGTGAGTTGCACTGAAAAACTTAGAATATAAGAAACGCACAGTGTAGTAAATAGTATATGAGTGAGTTGCACTGAAAAACTTAGAAAATAAGAAACGCACAGTGTAGTACATAGTATATGAGTGAGTTGCTCTGAATAACTTAGAATATAAGAAATGCACAGTGTAGTACATAGTATATGAGTGAGTTGCACTGAAAAACTTAGAATATAAGAAACGCACAGTGTAGTACATAGTATATGAGTGAGTTACACTGAAAAACTTAGAATTTAAGAAACGCACAGTGTAGTACATAGTATATGAGTGAGTTGCACTGCAAAACATAGAATATAAGAAACGCACAGTGTAGTACATAGTATATGAGTGAGTTGCACTGAAAAACTTAGAATATAAGTAACGCACATTGTAGTACATAGTATATGAGTGAGTTGCACTGAAAAACTTAGAATTTACTGAAAAACCCGCATTACACGAAATGCACAGTGTAGTACATAGTATATGAGTGAGTTGCACTGAAAAACTTAGAATATAAGAAACGCACAGTGTAGTACATAGTATATGAGTGAGTTGCACTGAAAAACTTAGAATTTACTGAAAAACCCGCATTACACGAAATGCACAGTGTAGTACATAGTATATGAGTGAGTTGCACTGAAAAACTAAGAATATAAGAAACGCACATTGTAGTACATAGTATATGAGTGAGTTGCACTGAAAAACTTAGAATTTAAGAAACGCACAGTGTAGTACATAGTATATGAGTGAGTTGCACTGCAAAACTTAGAATATAAGAAACGCACAGTGTAGTACATAGTATATGAGTGAGTTGCACTGAAAAAGTTAGAATATAAGAAACGCACAGTGTAGTACATAGTATATGAGTGAGTTGCACTGAAAAACTTAGATTTACTGAAAAACCCGCATTACACGAAATGCACAGTGTAGTACATAGTATATGAGTGAGTTGCACTGAAAAACTTAGAATATAAGAAACACACAGTGTAGTACATAGTATATGAGTGAGTTACACTGAAAAACTTAGAATTTAAGAAACGCACAGTGTAGTACATAGTATATGAGTGAGTTGCACTGCAAAACATAGAATATAAGAAACGCACAGTGTAGTACATAGTATATGAGTGAGTTGCACTGAAAAACTTAGAATATAAGAAACGCACAGTGTAGTACATAGTATATGAGTGAGTTGCACTGAAAAACTTAGAATTTACTGAAAAACCCGCATTACACGAAATGCACAGTGTAGTACATAGTATATGAGTGAGTTGCACTGAAAAACTTAGAATATAAGAAACGCACAGTGTAGTACATAGTATATGAGTGAGTTGCACTGAAAAACTTAGAATTTACTGAAAAACCCGCATTACACGAAATGCACAGTGTAGTACATAGTATATGAGTGAGTTGCACTGAAAAACTTAGAATATAAGAAACGCACAGTGTAGTACATAGTATATGAGTGAGTTGCACTGAAAAACTTAGAATATAAGAAACGCACAGTGTAGTACATAGTATATGAGTGAGTTGCACTGATAAACTTAGAATTTAAGAAACGCACAGTGTAGTACATAGTATATGAGTGAGTTGCACTGCAAAACTTAGAATATAAGAAACGCACAGTGTAGTACATAGTATATGAGTGAGTTGCACTGAAAAAGTTAGAATATAAGAAACGCACAGTGTAGTACATAGTATATGAGTGAGTTGCACTGAAAAACTACGAATATAAGAAACGCACATTGTAGTACATAGTATATGAGTGAGTTGCACTGATAAACTTTGAATTTAAGAAACGCACAGTGTAGTACATAGTATATGAGTGAGTTGCACTGCAAAACTTAGAATATAAGAAACGCACAGTGTAGTACATAGTATATGAGTGAGTTGCACTGAAAAAGTTAGAATATAAGAAACGCACAGTGTAGTACATAGTATATGAGTGAGTTGCACTGAAAAACTTAGAATTTACTGAAAAACCCGCATTACACGAAATGCACAGTGTAGTACATAGTATATGAGTGAGTTGCACTGAAAAACTTAGAATATAAGAAACGCACAGTGTAGTACATAGTATATGAGTGAGTTGCACTGAAAAACTTAGAATATAAGAAACGCACAGTGTAGTACATAGTATATGAGTGAGTTGCACTGAAAAACTTAGAATATAAGAAACGCACAGTGTAGTACATAGTATATGAGTGAGTTGCACTGAACAACTTAGAATTTAAGAAACGCACAGTGTAGTACATAGTATATGAGTGAGTTGCACTGAAAAACTTAGAATATAAGCAACGCACAGTGTTGTACATAGTATATGAGTGAGTTGCACTGAAAAACTTAGAATATAAGAAACGCACAGTGTAGTACATAGTATATGAGTGAGTTACACTGAAAAACTTAGAATTTAAGAAACGCACAGTGTAGTACATAGTATATGAGTGAGTTGCACTGCAAAACATAGAATATAAGAAACGCACAGTGTAGTACATAGTATATGAGTGAGTTGCACTGCAAAACATAGAATATAAGAAACGCACAGTGTAGTACATAGTATATGAGTGAGTTGCACTGAAAAATTTAGAATATAAGAAACGCACAGTGTAGTACTTAGTATATGAGTGACTTGCACTGAAAAACTTAGAAAATAAGAAACGCACAGTGTAGTACATAGTATATGAGTGAGTTGCTCTGAAAAACTTAGAATATAAGAAACGCACAGTGTAGTACATAGTATATGAGTGAGTTGCACTGAAAAACTTAGAATATAAGAAACGCACAGTGTAGTACATAGTATATGAGTGAGTTGCACTGAAAAACTTAGAATATAAGAAACGCACAGTGTAGTACATAGTATATGAGTGAGTTGCACTGAAAAAATTAGAATATAAGAAATGCACAGTGTAGTACATAGTATATGAGTGAGTTGCACTGAAAAACTTAGAATATAAGAAACGCACATTGTAGTACATAGTATATGAGTGAGTTGCACTGAAAAACTTAGAATTTAAGAAACGCACAGTGTAGTACATAGTATATGAGTGAGTTGCACTGCAAAACTTAGAATATAAGAAACGCACAGTGTAGTACATAGTATATGAGTGAGTTGCACTGAAAAAGTTAGAATTTACTGAAAAACCCGCATTACACGAAATGCACAGTGTAGTACATAGTATATGAGTGAGTTGCACTGAAAAACTTAGAATATAAGAAACGCACAGTGTAGTACATAGTATATGAGTGAGTTGCACTGAAAAACTAAGAATATAAGAAACGCACATTGTAGTACATAGTATATGAGCGAGTTGCACTGAAAAACTTAGAATTTAAGAAACGCACAGTGTAGTACATAGTATATGAGTGAGTTGCACTGCAAAACTTAGAATATAAGAAACGCACAGTGTAGTACATAGTATATGAGTGAGTTGCACTGAAAAAGTTAGAATATAAGAAACGCACAGTGTAGTACATAGTATATGAGTGAGTTGCACTGAAAAAGTTAGAATATAAGAAACGCACAGTGTAGTACATAGTATATGAGTGAGTTGCACTGAAAAACTTAGAATTTACTGAAAAACCCGCATTACACGAAATGCACAGTGTAGTACATAGTATATGAGTGAGTTGCACTGAAAAACTTAGAATATAAGAAACGCACAGTGTAGTACATAGTATATGAGTGAGTTGCACTGAAAAACTTAGAATATAAGAAACGCACAGTGTAGTACATAGTATATGAGTGAGTTGCACTGAAAAACTTAGAATATAAGAAACGCACAGTGTAGTACATAGTATATGAGTGAGTTGCACTGAAAAATTTAGAATATAAGAAACGCACAGTGTAGTACTTAGTATATGAGTGACTTGCACTGAAAAACTTAGAAAATAAGAAACGCACAGTGTAGTACATAGTATATGAGTGAGTTGCTCTGAAAAACTTAGAATATAAGAAATGCACAGTGTAGTACATAGTATATGAGTGAGTTGCACTGAAAAACTTAGAATTTACTGAAAAACCCGCATTACACGAAATGCACAGTGTAGTACATAGTATATGAGTGAGTTGCACTGAAAAACTTAGAATATAAGAAACGCACAGTGTAGTACATAGTATATGAGTGAGTTGCACTGAAAAACTTAGAATATAAGAAACGCACAGTGTAGTACATAGTATATGAGTGAGTTGCACTGAAAAACTTAGAATATTAGAAACGCACAGTGTAGTACATAGTATATGAGTGAGTTGCACTGAAAAACTTAGAATTTAAGAAACGCACAGTGTAGTACATAGTATATGAGTGAGTTGCACTGAAAAACTTAGAATATAAGCAACGCACAGTGTTGTACATAGTATATGAGTGAGTTGCACTGAAAAACTTAGAATATAAGAAACGCACAGTGTAGTACATAGTATATGAGTGAGTTACACTGAAAAACTTAGAATTTAAGAAACGCACAGTGTAGTACATAGTATATGAGTGAGTTGCACTGCAAAACATAGAATATAAGAAACGCACAGTGTAGTACATAGTATATGAGTGAGTTGCACTGCAAAACATAGAATATAAGAAACGCACAGTGTAGTACATAGTATATGAGTGAGTTGCACTGAAAAATTTAGAATATAAGAAATGCACAGTGTAGTACTTAGTATATGAGTGACTTGCACTGAAAAACTTAGAAAATAAGAAACGCACAGTGTAGTACATAGTATATGAGTGAGTTGCTCTGAAAAACTTAGAATATAAGAAATGCACAGTGTAGTACATAGTATATGAGTGAGTTGCACTGAAAAACTTAGTATATAAGAAACGCACAGTGTAGTACATAGTATATGAGTGAGTTGCACTGAAAAACTTAGAATATAAGAAACGCACAGTGTAGTACATAGTATATGAGTGAGTTGCACTGAAAAACTTAGAATATAAGAAATGCACAGTGTAGTACATAGTATATGAGTGAGTTGCACTGAAAAACTTAGAATATAAGAAACGCACATTGTAGTACATAGTATATGAGTGAGTTGCACTGAAAAACTTAGAATTTAAGAAACGCACAGTGTAGTACATAGTATATGAGTGAGTTGCACTGCAAAACTTAGAATATAAGAAACGCACAGTGTAGTTCATAGTATATGAGTGAGTTGCACTGAAAAAGTTAGAATTTACTGAAAAACCCGCATTACACGAAATGCACAGTGTAGTACATAGTATATGAGTGAGTTGCACTGAAAAACTTAGAATATAAGAAAAGCACAGTGTAGTACATAGTATATGAGTGAGTTGCACTGAAAAACTTAGAATATAAGAAACGCACAGTGTAGTACATAGTATATGAGTGAGTTGCACTGAAAAACTTAGAATATAAGAAATGCACAGTGTAGTACATAGTATATGAGTGTGTTGCACTGAAAAACTTAGAATATAAGAAACGCACATTGTAGTACATAGTATATGAGTGAGTTGCACTGAAAAACTTAGAATTTAAGAAACGCACAGTGTAGTACATAGTATATGAGTGAGTTGCACTGCAAAACTTAGAATATAAGAAACGCACAGTGTAGTACATAGTATATGAGTGAGTTGCACTGAAAAAGTTAGAATTTACTGAAAAACCCGCATTACACGAAATGCACAGTGTAGTACATAGTATATGAGTGAGTTGCACTGAAAAACTTAGAATATAAGAAACGCACAGTGTAGTACATAGTATATGAGTGAGTTGCACTGAAAAACTAAGAATATAAGAAACGCACATTGTAGTACATAGTATATGAGCGAGTTGCACTGAAAAACTTAGAATTTAAGAAACGCACAGTGTAGTACATAGTATATGAGTGAGTTGCACTGCAAAACTTAGAATATAAGAAACGCACAGTGTAGTACATAGTATATGAGTGAGTTGCACTGAAAAAGTTAGAATATAAGAAACGCACAGTGTAGTACATAGTATATGAGTGAGTTGCACTGAAAAACTTAGAATTTACTGAAAAACCCGCATTACACGAAATGCACAGTGTAGTACATAGTATATGAGTGAGTTGCACTGAAAAACTTAGAATATAAGAAACGCACAGTGTAGTACATAGTATATGAGTGAGTTGCACTGAAAAACTTAGAATATAAGAAACGCACAGTGTAGTACATAGTATATGAGTGAGTTGCACTGAAAAACTTAGAATTTAAGAAACGCACAGTGTAGTACATAGTATATGAGTGAGTTGCACTGAAAAATTTAGAATATAAGCAACGCACAGTGTTGTACATAGTATATGAGTGAGTTGCACTGAAAAACTTAGAATATAAGAAACGCACAGTGTAGTACATAGTATATGAGTGAGTTACACTGAAAAACTTAGAATTTAAGAAACGCACAGTGTAGTACATAGTATATGAGTGAGTTGCACTGCAAAACATAGAATATAAGAAACGCACAGTGTAGTACATAGTATATGAGTGAGTTGCACTGCAAAACATAGAATATAAGAAACGCACAGTGTAGTACATAGTATATGAGTGAGTTGCACTGAAAAATTTAGAATATAAGAAACGCACAGTGTAGTACTTAGTATATGAGTGACTTGCACTGAAAAACTTAGAAAATAAGAAACGCACAGTGTAGTACATAGTATATGAGTGAGTTGCTCTGAAAAACTTAGAATATAAGAAATGCACAGTGTAGTACATAGTATATGAGTGAGTTGCACTGAAAAACTTAAAATTTACTGAAAAACACGCATTACACGAAATGCACAGTGTAGTACATAGTATATGAGTGAGTTGCACTGAAAAACTTAGAATATAAGAAACGCACAGTGTAGTACATAGTATATGAGTGAGTTGCACTGAAAAACTTAGAATATAAGAAACGCACAGTGTAGTACATAGTATATGAGTGAGTTGCACTGAAAAACTTAGAATATAAGAAACGCACAGTGTAGTACATAGTATATGAGTGAGTTGCACTGCAAAACATAGAATATAAGAAACGCACATTGTAGTACATAGTATATGAGTGAGTTGCACTGAAAAATTTAGAATATAAGAAACGCACAGTGTAGTACTTAGTATATGAGTGACTTGCACTGAAAAACTTAGAAAATAAGAAACGCACAGTGTAGTACATAGTATATGAGTGAGTTGCTCTGAAAAACTTAGAATATAAGAAATGCACAGTGTAGTACATAGTATATGAGTGAGTTGCACTGAAAAACTTAGAATATAAGAAACGCACAGTGTAGTACATAGTATATGAGTGAGTTGCACTGAAAAACTTAGAATATAAGAAACGCACAGTGTAGTACATAGTATATGAGTGAGTTGCACTGAAAAACTTAGAATATAAGAAATGCACAGTGTAGTACATAGTATATGAGTGAGTTGCACTGAAAAACTTAGAATATAAGAAACGCACATTGTAGTACATAGTATATGAGTGAGTTGCACTGAAAAACTTAGAATTTAAGAAACGCACAGTGTAGTACATAGTATATGAGTGAGTTGCACTGCAAAACTTAGAATATAAGAAACGCACAGTGTAGTACATAGTATATGAGTGAGTTGCACTGAAAAAGTTAGAATTTACTGAAAAACCCGCATTACACGAAATGCACAGTGTAGTACATAGTATATGAGTGAGTTGCACTGAAAAACTTAGAATATAAGAAACGCACAGTGTAGTACATAGTATATGAGTGAGTTGCACTGAAAAACTAAGAATATAAGAAACGCACATTGTAGTACATAGTATATGAACGAGTTGCACTGAAAAACTTAGAATTTAAGAAACGCACAGTGTAGTACATAGTATATGAGTGAGTTGCACTGCAAAACTTAGAATATAAGAAACGCACAGTGTAGTACATAGTATATGAGTGAGTTGCACTGAAAAAGTTAGAATATAAGAAACGCACAGTGTAGTACATAGTATATGAGTGAGTTGCACTGAAAAACTTAGAATTTACTGAAAAACCCGCATTACACGAAATGCACAGTGTAGTACATAGTATATGAGTGAGTTGCACTGAAAAACTTAGAATATAAGAAACGCACAGTGTAGTACATAGTATATGAGTGAGTTGCACTGAAAAACTTAGATTATAAGAAACGCACAGTGTAGTACATAGTATATGAGTGAGTTGCACTGAAAAACTTAGAATTTAAGAAACGCACAGTGTAGTACATAGTATATGAGTGAGTTGCACTGAAAAACTTAGAATATAAGCAACGCACAGTGTAGTACATAGTATATGAGTGAGTTGCACTGAAAAACTTACAATATAAGAAACGCACAGTGTAGTACATAGTATATGAGTGAGTTACACTGAAAAACTTAGAATTTAAGAAACGCACAGTGTAGTACATAGTATATGAGTGAGTTGCACTGCAAAACATAGAATATAAGAAACGCACAGTGTAGTACATAGTATATGAGTGAGTGGCACTGAAAAACTTAGAATATAAGAAACGCACAGTGTAGTACATAGTATATGAGTGAGTTGCACTGAAAAACTTAGAATTTACTGAAAAACCCGCATTACACGAAATGCACAGTGTAGTACATAGTATATGAGTGAGTTGCACTGAAAAACTTAGAATATAAGAAACGCACAGTGTAGTACATAGTATATGAGTGAGTTGCACTGAAAAATTTAGAATATAAGTAACGCACAGTGTAGTAATTAGTATATGAGTGACTTGCACTGAAAAACTTAGAAAATAAGAAACGCACAGTGTAGTACATAGTATATGAGTGAGTTGCTCTGAAAAACTTAGAATATAAGAAATGCACAGTGTAGTACATAGTATATGAGTGAGTTGCACTGAAAAACTTAGAATATAAGAAACGCACAGTGTAGTACATAGTATATGAGTGAGTTGCACTGAAAAACTTAGAATATAAGAAACGCACAGTGTAGTACATAGTATATGAGTGAGTTGCACTGAAAAACTTAGAATATAAGAAATGCACAGTGTAGTACATAGTATATGAGTGAGTTGCACTGAAAAACTTAGAATATAAGAAACGCACATTGTAGTACATAGTATATGAGTGAGTTGCACTGAAAAACTTAGAATTTAAGAAACGCACAGTGTAGTACATAGTATATGAGTGAGTTGCACTGAAAAACTTAGAATATAAGAAATGCACAGTGTAGTACATAGTATATGAGTGAGTTGCACTGAAAAACTTAGAATATAAGAAACGCACATTGTAGTACATAGTATATGAGTGAGTTGCACTGAAAAACTTAGAATTTAAGAAACGCACAGTGTAGTACATAGTATATGAGTGAGTTGCACTGCAAAACTTAGAATATAAGAAACGCACAGTGTAGTACATAGTATATGAGTGAGTTGCACTGAAAAAGTTAGAATATAAGAAACGCACAGTGTAGTACATAGTATATGAGTGAGTTGCACTGAAAAACTTAAAATTTACTGAAAAACCCGCATTACACGAAATGCACAGTGTAGTACATAGTATATGAGTGAGTTGCACTGAAAAACTTAGAATATAAGAAACGCACAGTGTAGTACATAGTATATGAGTGAGTTGCACTGAAAAACTTAGAATTTAAGAAACGCACAGTGTAGTACATAGTATATGAGTGAGTTGCACTGAAAAACTTAGAATATAAGCAACGCACAGTGTAGTACATAGTATATGAGTGAGTTGCACTGAAAAACTTAGAATATAAGAAACTCACAGTGTAGTACATAGTATATGAGTGAGTTGCACTGAAAAACTTAGAATATAAGAAACGCACAGTGTAGTACATAGTATATGAGTGAGTTGCACTGAAAAACTTAGAATATAAGAAACGCACAGTGTAGTACATAGTATATGAGTGAGTTGCACTGAAAAACTTAGAATATAAGAAACGCACATTGTAGTACATAGTATATGAGTGAGTTGCACTGAAAAACTTAGAATTTAAGAAACGCACAGTGTAGTACATAGTATATGAGTGAGTTGCACTGAAAAAGTTAGAATATAAGAAACGCACAGTGTAGTACATAGTATATGAGTGAGTTGCACTGAAAAACTTAGAATATAAGAAACGCACAGTGTAGTACATAGTATATGAGTGAGTTGCACTGAAAAACTTAGAATTTACTGAAAAACCCGCATTACACGAAATGCACAGTGTAGTACATAGTATATGAGTGAGTTGCACTGAAAAACTTAGAATATAAGAAACGCACAGTGTAGTATATAATATATGAGTGAGTTGCACTGAAAAACTTAGAATATAAGCAACGCACAGTGTAGTACATAGTATATGAGTGAGTTGCACTGAAAAACTTAGAATATAAGAAACTCACAGTGTAGTACATAGTATATGAGTGAGTTGCACTGAAAAACTTAGAATATAAGAAACGCACAGTGTAGTACATAGTATATGAGTGAGTTGCACTGAAAAACTTAGAATATAAGAAACGCACAGTGTAGTACATAGTATATGAGTGAGTTGCACTGAAAAACTTAGAATATAAGAAACGCACATTGTAGTACATAGTATATGAGTGAGTTGCACTGAAAAACTTAGAATTTAAGAAACGCACAGTGTACTACATAGTATATGAGTGAGTTGCACTGAAAAAGTTAGAATATAAGAAACGCACAGTGTAGTACATAGTATATGAGTGAGTTGCACTGAAAAACTTAGAATTTACTGAAAAACCCGCATTACACGAAATGCACAGTGTAGTACATAGTATATGAGTGAGTTGCACTGAAAAACTTAGAATATAAGAAACGCACAGTGTAGTACATAGTATATGAGTGAGTTGCACTGAAAAACTTAGAATTTACTAAAAAACCAGCATTACACGAAATGCACAGTGTAGTACATAGTATATGAGTGAGTTGCACTGAAAAACTTAGAATATAAGAAACGCACAGTGTAGTACATAGTATATGAGTGAGTTGCACTGAAAAACTAAGAATATAAGAAACGCACATTGTAGTACATAGTTTATGAGTGAGTTGCACTGAAAAACTTAGAATTTAAGAAACGCACAGTGTAGTACATAGTATATGAGTGAGTTGCACTGCAAAACTTAGAATATAAGAAACGCACAGTGTAGTACATAGTATATGAGTGAGTTGCACTGAAAAAGTTAGAATATAAAAACGCACAGTGTAGTACATAGTATATGAGTGAGTTGCACTGAAAAACTTAGAATTTACTGAAAAACCCGCATTACACGAAATGCACAGTGTAGTACATAGTATATGAGTGAGTTGCACTGCAAAACTTAGAATATAAGAAACGCACAGTGTAGTACATAGTATATGAGTGAGTTGCACTGAAAAACTTAGAATATAAGAAACGCACAGTGTAGTACATAGTATATGAGTGAGTTGCACTGAAAAACTTAGAATTTAAGAAACGCACAGTGTAGTACATAGTATATGAGTGAGTTGCACTGAAAAACTTAGAATATAAGAAACGCACAGTGTAGTACATAGTATATGAGTGAGTTGCACTGAAAAACTTAGAATATAAGAAACGCACAGTGTAGTACATAGTATATGAGTGAGTTGCACTGAAAAACTTAGAATATAAGAAACGCACATTGTAGTACATAGTATATGAGTGAGTTGCACTGAAAAACTTAGAATTTAAGAAACGCACAGTGTACTACATAGTATATGAGTGAGTTGCACTGAAAAACTTAGAATATAAGAAACGCACATTGTAGTACATAGTATATGAGTGAGTTGCACTGAAAAACTTAGAATTTAAGAAACGCACAGTGTACTACATAGTATATGAGTGAGTTGCACTGAAAAAGTTAGAATATAGGAAACGCACAGTGTAGTACATAGTATATGAGTGAGTTGCACTGAAAAACTTAGAATTTACTGAAAAACCCGCATTACACGAAATGCACAGTGTAGTACATAGTATATGAGTGAGTTGCACTGAAAAATTAGAATATAAGAAACGCACAGTGTAGTACATAGTATATGAGTGAGTTGCACTGAAAAACTTAGAATTTACTGAAAAACCCGCATTACACGAAATGCACAGTGTAGTACATAGTATATGAGTGAGTTGCACTGAAAAACTTAGAATATAAGAAACGCACAGTGTAGTACATAGTATATGAGTGAGTTGCACTGAAAAACTAAGAATATAAGAAACGCACATTGTAGTACATAGTATATGAGCGAGTTGCACTGAAAAACTTAGAATTTAAGAAACGCACAGTGTAGTACATAGTATATGAGTGAGTTGCACTGCAAAACTTAGAATATAAGAAACGCACAGTGTAGTACATAGTATATGAGTGAGTTGCACTGAAAAAGTTAGAATATAAGAAACGCACAGTGTAGTACATAGTATATGAGTGAGTTGCACTGAAAAACTTAGAATTTACTGAAAAACCCGCATTACACGAAATGCACAGTGTAGTACATAGTATATGAGTGAGTTGCACTGAAAAACTTAGAATATAAGAAACGCACAGTGTAGTACATAGTATATGAGTGAGTTGCACTGAAAAACTTAGAATATAAGAAACGCACAGTGTAGTACATAGTATATGAGTGAGTTGCACTGAAAAACTTAGAATTTAAGAAACGCACAGTGTAGTACATAGTATATGAGTGAGTTGCACTGAAAAACTTAGAATATAAGCAACGCACAGTGTAGTACATAGTATATGAGTGAGTTGCACTGAAAAACTTAGAATATAAGAAACGCACAGTGTAGTACATAGTATATGAGTGAGTTACACTGAAAAACTTAGAATTTAAGAAACGCACAGTGTAGTACATAGTATATGAGTGAGTTGCACTGCAAAACATAGAATATAAGAAACGCACAGTGTAGTACATAGTATATGGGTGAGTTGCACTGAAAAACTTAGAATATAAGAAACGCACAGTGTAGTACATAGTATATGAGTGAGTTGCACTGAAAAACTTAGAATTTACTGAAAAACCCGCATTACACGAAATGCACAGTGTAGTACATAGTATATGAGTGAGTTGCACTGAAAAACTTAGAATATAAGAAACGCACAGTGTAGTACATAGTATATGAGTGAGTTGCACTGAAAAACTTAGAATATAAGAAACGCACAGTGTAGTACATAGTATATGAGTGAGTTGCACTGAAAAACTTAGAATTTAAGAAACGCACAGTGTAGTACATAGTATATGAGTGAGTTGCACTGAAAAACTTAGAATATAAGCAACGCACAGTGTAGTACATAGTATATGAGTGAGTTGCACTGAAAAACTTACAATATAAGAAACGCACAGTGTAGTACATAGTATATGAGTGAGTTACACTGAAAAACTTAGAATTTAAGAAACGCACAGTGTAGTACATAGTATATGAGTGAGTTGCACTGCAAAACATAGAATATAAGAAACGCACAGTGTAGTACATAGTATATGAGTGAGTGGCACTGAAAAACTTAGAATATAAGAAACGCACAGTGTAGTACATAGTATATGAGTGAGTTGCACTGAAAAACTTAGAATTTACTGAAAAACCCGCATTACACGAAATGCACAGTGTAGTACATAGTATATGAGTGAGTTGCACTGAAAAACTTAGAATATAAGAAACGCACAGTGTAGTACATAGTATATGAGTGAGTTGCACTGAAAAATTTAGAATATAAGTAACGCACAGTGTAGTACTTAGTATATGAGTGACTTGCACTGAAAAACTTAGAAAATAAGAAACGCACAGTGTAGTACATAGTATATGAGTGAGTTGCTCTGAAAAACTTAGAATATAAGAAATGCACAGTGTAGTACATAGTATATGAGTGAGTTGCACTGAAAAACTTAGAATATAAGAAACGCACAGTGTAGTACATAGTATATGAGTGAGTTGCACTGAAAAACTTAGAATATAAGAAACGCACAGTGTAGTACATAGTATATGAGTGAGTTGCACTGAAAAACTTAGAATATAAGAAATGCACAGTGTAGTACATAGTATATGAGTGAGTTGCACTGAAAAACTTAGAATATAAGAAACGCACATTGTAGTACATAGTATATGAGTGAGTTGCACTGAAAAACTTAGAATTTAAGAAACGCACAGTGTAGTACATAGTATATGAGTGAGTTGCACTGAAAAACTTAGAATATAAGAAATGCACAGTGTAGTACATAGTATATGAGTGAGTTGCACTGAAAAACTTAGAATATAAGAAACGCACATTGTAGTACATAGTATATGAGTGAGTTGCACTGAAAAACTTAGAATTTAAGAAACGCACAGTGTAGTACATAGTATATGAGTGAGTTGCACTGCAAAACTTAGAATATAAGAAACGCACAGTGTAGTACATAGTATATGAGTGAGTTGCACTGAAAAAGTTAGAATATAAGAAACGCACAGTGTAGTACATAGTATATGAGTGAGTTGCACTGAAAAACTTAAAATTTACTGAAAAACCCGCATTACACGAAATGCACAGTGTAGTACATAGTATATGAGTGAGTTGCACTGAAAAACTTAGAATTTACTGAAAAACCCGCATTACACGAAATGCACAGTGTAGTACATAGTATATGAGTGAGTTGCACTGAAAAACTTAGAATATAAGAAACGCACAGTGTAGTACATAGTATATGAGTGAGTTGCACTGAAAAACTTAGAATTTACTAAAAAACCAGCATTACACGAAATGCACAGTGTAGTACATAGTATATGAGTGAGTTGCACTGAAAAACTTAGAATATAAGAAACGCACAGTGTAGTACATAGTATATGAGTGAGTTGCACTGAAAAACTAAGAATATAAGAAACGCACATTGTAGTACATAGTTTATGAGTGAGTTGCACTGAAAAACTTAGAATTTAAGAAACGCACAGTGTAGTACATAGTATATGAGTGAGTTGCACTGCAAAACTTAGAATATAAGAAACGCACAGTGTAGTACATAGTATATGAGTGAGTTGCACTGAAAAAGTTAGAATATAAAAACGCACAGTGTAGTACATAGTATATGAGTGAGTTGCACTGAAAAACTTAGAATTTACTGAAAAACCCGCATTACACGAAATGCACAGTGTAGTACATAGTATATGAGTGAGTTGCACTGCAAAACTTAGAATATAAGAAACGCACAGTGTAGTACATAGTATATGAGTGAGTTGCACTGAAAAACTTAGAATATAAGAAACGCACAGTGTAGTACATAGTATATGAGTGAGTTGCACTGAAAAACTTAGAATTTAAGAAACGCACAGTGTAGTACATAGTATATGAGTGAGTTGCACTGAAAAACTTAGAATATAAGAAACGCACAGTGTAGTACATAGTATATGAGTGAGTTGCACTGAAAAACTTAGAATATAAGAAACGCACAGTGTAGTACATAGTATATGAGTGAGTTGCACTGAAAAACTTAGAATATAAGAAACGCACATTGTAGTACATAGTATATGAGTGAGTTGCACTGAAAAACTTAGAATTTAAGAAACGCACAGTGTACTACATAGTATATGAGTGAGTTGCACTGAAAAACTTAGAATATAAGAAACGCACATTGTAGTACATAGTATATGAGTGAGTTGCACTGAAAAACTTAGAATTTAAGAAACGCACAGTGTACTACATAGTATATGAGTGAGTTGCACTGAAAAAGTTAGAATATAGGAAACGCACAGTGTAGTACATAGTATATGAGTGAGTTGCACTGAAAAACTTAGAATTTACTGAAAAACCCGCATTACACGAAATGCACAGTGTAGTACATAGTATATGAGTGAGTTGCACTGAAAAATTAGAATATAAGAAACGCACAGTGTAGTACATAGTATATGAGTGAGTTGCACTGAAAAACTTAGAATTTACTGAAAAACCCGCATTACACGAAATGCACAGTGTAGTACATAGTATATGAGTGAGTTGCACTGAAAAACTTAGAATATAAGAAACGCACAGTGTAGTACATAGTATATGAGTGAGTTGCACTGAAAAACTAAGAATATAAGAAACGCACATTGTAGTACATAGTATATGAGCGAGTTGCACTGAAAAACTTAGAATTTAAGAAACGCACAGTGTAGTACATAGTATATGAGTGAGTTGCACTGCAAAACTTAGAATATAAGAAACGCACAGTGTAGTACATAGTATATGAGTGAGTTGCACTGAAAAAGTTAGAATATAAGAAACGCACAGTGTAGTACATAGTATATGAGTGAGTTGCACTGAAAAACTTAGAATTTACTGAAAAACCCGCATTACACGAAATGCACAGTGTAGTACATAGTATATGAGTGAGTTGCACTGAAAAACTTAGAATATAAGAAACGCACAGTGTAGTACATAGTATATGAGTGAGTTGCACTGAAAAACTTAGAATATAAGAAACGCACAGTGTAGTACATAGTATATGAGTGAGTTGCACTGAAAAACTTAGAATTTAAGAAACGCACAGTGTAGTACATAGTATATGAGTGAGTTGCACTGAAAAACTTAGAATATAAGCAACGCACAGTGTAGTACATAGTATATGAGTGAGTTGCACTGAAAAACTTAGAATATAAGAAACGCACAGTGTAGTACATAGTATATGAGTGAGTTACACTGAAAAACTTAGAATTTAAGAAACGCACAGTGTAGTACATAGTATATGAGTGAGTTGCACTGCAAAACATAGAATATAAGAAACGCACAGTGTAGTACATAGTATATGGGTGAGTTGCACTGAAAAACTTAGAATATAAGAAACGCACAGTGTAGTACATAGTATATGAGTGAGTTGCACTGAAAAACTTAGAATATAAGAAACGCACAGTGTAGTACATAGTATATGAGTGAGTTGCACTGAAAAACTTAGAATATAAGAAATGCACAGTGTAGTACATAGTATATGAGTGAGTTGCACTGAAAAACTTAGAATATAAGAAACGCACATTGTAGTACATAGTATATGAGTGAGTTGCACTGAAAAACTTAGAATTTAAGAAACGCACAGTGTAGTACATAGTATATGAGTGAGTTGCACTGCAAAACTTAGAATATAAGAAACGCACAGTGTAGTACATAGTATATGAGTGAGTTGCACTGAAAAAGTTAGAATTTACTGAAAAACCCGCATTACACGAAATGCACAGTGTAGTACATAGTATATGAGTGAGTTGCACTGAAAAACTTAGAATATAAGAAACGCACAGTGTAGTACATAGTATATGAGTGAGTTGCACTGAAAAACTAAGAATATAAGAAACGCACATTGTAGTACATAGTATATGAACGAGTTGCACTGAAAAACTTAGAATTTAAGAAACGCACAGTGTAGTACATAGTATATGAGTGAGTTGCACTGCAAAACTTAGAATATAAGAAACGCACAGTGTAGTACATAGTATATGAGTGAGTTGCACTGAAAAAGTTAGAATATAAGAAACGCACAGTGTAGTACATAGTATATGAGTGAGTTGCACTGAAAAACTTAGAATTTACTGAAAAACCCGCATTACACGAAATGCACAGTGTAGTACATAGTATATGAGTGAGTTGCACTGAAAAACTTAGAATATAAGAAACGCACAGTGTAGTACATAGTATATGAGTGAGTTGCACTGAAAAACTTAGATTATAAGAAACGCACAGTGTAGTACATAGTATATGAGTGAGTTGCACTGAAAAACTTAGAATTTAAGAAACGCACAGTGTAGTACATAGTATATGAGTGAGTTGCACTGAAAAACTTAGAATATAAGCAACGCACAGTGTAGTACATAGTATATGAGTGAGTTGCACTGAAAAACTTACAATATAAGAAACGCACAGTGTAGTACATAGTATATGAGTGAGTTACACTGAAAAACTTAGAATTTAAGAAACGCACAGTGTAGTACATAGTATATGAGTGAGTTGCACTGCAAAACATAGAATATAAGAAACGCACAGTGTAGTACATAGTATATGAGTGAGTGGCACTGAAAAACTTAGAATATAAGAAACGCACAGTGTAGTACATAGTATATGAGTGAGTTGCACTGAAAAACTTAGAATTTACTGAAAAACCCGCATTACACGAAATGCACAGTGTAGTACATAGTATATGAGTGAGTTGCACTGAAAAACTTAGAATATAAGAAACGCACAGTGTAGTACATAGTATATGAGTGAGTTGCACTGAAAAATTTAGAATATAAGTAACGCACAGTGTAGTACTTAGTATATGAGTGACTTGCACTGAAAAACTTAGAAAATAAGAAACGCACAGTGTAGTACATAGTATATGAGTGAGTTGCTCTGAAAAACTTAGAATATAAGAAATGCACAGTGTAGTACATAGTATATGAGTGAGTTGCACTGAAAAACTTAGAATATAAGAAACGCACAGTGTAGTACATAGTATATGAGTGAGTTGCACTGAAAAACTTAGAATATAAGAAACGCACAGTGTAGTACATAGTATATGAGTGAGTTGCACTGAAAAACTTAGAATATAAGAAATGCACAGTGTAGTACATAGTATATGAGTGAGTTGCACTGAAAAACTTAGAATATAAGAAACGCACATTGTAGTACATAGTATATGAGTGAGTTGCACTGAAAAACTTAGAATTTAAGAAACGCACAGTGTAGTACATAGTATATGAGTGAGTTGCACTGAAAAACTTAGAATATAAGAAATGCACAGTGTAGTACATAGTATATGAGTGAGTTGCACTGAAAAACTTAGAATATAAGAAACGCACATTGTAGTACATAGTATATGAGTGAGTTGCACTGAAAAACTTAGAATTTAAGAAACGCACAGTGTAGTACATAGTATATGAGTGAGTTGCACTGCAAAACTTAGAATATAAGAAACGCACAGTGTAGTACATAGTATATGAGTGAGTTGCACTGAAAAAGTTAGAATATAAGAAACGCACAGTGTAGTACATAGTATATGAGTGAGTTGCACTGAAAAACTTAAAATTTACTGAAAAACCCGCATTACACGAAATGCACAGTGTAGTACATAGTATATGAGTGAGTTGCACTGAAAAACTTAGAATATAAGAAACGCACAGTGTAGTACATAGTATATGAGTGAGTTGCACTGAAAAACTTAGAATTTAAGAAACGCACAGTGTAGTACATAGTATATGAGTGAGTTGCACTGAAAAACTTAGAATATAAGCAACGCACAGTGTAGTACATAGTATATGAGTGAGTTGCACTGAAAAACTTAGAATATAAGAAACTCACAGTGTAGTACATAGTATATGAGTGAGTTGCACTGAAAAACTTAGAATATAAGAAACGCACAGTGTAGTACATAGTATATGAGTGAGTTGCACTGAAAAACTTAGAATATAAGAAACGCACAGTGTAGTACATAGTATATGAGTGAGTTGCACTGAAAAACTTAGAATATAAGAAACGCACATTGTAGTACATAGTATGTGAGTGAGTTGCACTGAAAAACTTAGAATTTAAGAAACGCACAGTGTAGTACATAGTATATGAGTGAGTTGCACTGAAAAACTTAGAATATAAGAAACGCACAGTGTAGTACATAGTATATGAGTGAGTTGCACTGAAAAACTTAGAATTTACTGAAAAACCCGCATTACACGAAATGCACAGTGTAGTACATAGTATATGAGTGAGTTGCACTGAAAAACTTAGAATATAAGAAACGCACAGTGTAGTATATAATATATGAGTGAGTTGCACTGAAAAACTTAGAATATAAGCAACGCACAGTGTAGTACATAGTATATGAGTGAGTTGCACTGAAAAACTTAGAATATAAGAAACTCACAGTGTAGTACATAGTATATGAGTGAGTTGCACTGAAAAACTTAGAATATAAGAAACGCACAGTGTAGTACATAGTATATGAGTGAGTTGCACTGAAAAACTTAGAATATAAGCAACGCACAGTGTAGTACATAGTATATGAGTGAGTTGCACTGAAAAAGTTAGAATATAAGAAACGCACAGTGTAGTACATAGTATATGAGTGAGTTGCACTGAAAAACTTAGAATTTACTGAAAAACCCGCATTACACGAAATGCACAGTGTAGTACATAGTATATGAGTGAGTTGCACTGAAAAACTTAGAATATAAGAAACGCACAGTGTAGTACATAGTATATGAGTGAGTTGCACTGAAAAACTTAGAATTTACTAAAAAACCAGCATTACACGAAATGCACAGTGTAGTACATAGTATATGAGTGAGTTGCACTGAAAAACTTAGAATATAAGAAACGCACAGTGTAGTACATAGTATATGAGTGAGTTGCACTGAAAAACTAAGAATATAAGAAACGCACATTGTAGTACATAGTTTATGAGTGAGTTGCACTGAAAAACTTAGAATTTAAGAAACGCACAGTGTAGTACATAGTATATGAGTGAGTTGCACTGCAAAACTTAGAATATAAGAAACGCACAGTGTAGTACATAGTATATGAGTGAGTTGCACTGAAAAAGTTAGAATATAAAAACGCACAGTGTAGTACATAGTATATGAGTGAGTTGCACTGAAAAACTTAGAATTTACTGAAAAACCCGCATTACACGAAATGCACAGTGTAGTACATAGTATATGAGTGAGTTGCACTGCAAAACTTAGAATATAAGAAACGCACAGTGTAGTACATAGTATATGAGTGAGTTGCACTGAAAAACTTAGAATATAAGAAACGCACAGTGTAGTACATAGTATATGAGTGAGTTGCACTGAAAAACTTAGAATTTAAGAAACGCACAGTGTAGTACATAGTATATGAGTGAGTTGCACTGAAAAACTTAGAATATAAGAAACGCACAGTGTAGTACATAGTATATGAGTGAGTTGCACTGAAAAACTTAGAATATAAGAAACGCACAGTGTAGTACATAGTATATGAGTGAGTTGCACTGAAAAACTTAGAATATAAGAAACGCACATTGTAGTACATAGTATATGAGTGAGTTGCACTGAAAAACTTAGAATTTAAGAAACGCACAGTGTACTACATAGTATATGAGTGAGTTGCACTGAAAAACTTAGAATATAAGAAACGCACATTGTAGTACATAGTATATGAGTGAGTTGCACTGAAAAACTTAGAATTTAAGAAACGCACAGTGTACTACATAGTATATGAGTGAGTTGCACTGAAAAAGTTAGAATATAGGAAACGCACAGTGTAGTACATAGTATATGAGTGAGTTGCACTGAAAAACTTAGAATTTACTGAAAAACCCGCATTACACGAAATGCACAGTGTAGTACATAGTATATGAGTGAGTTGCACTGAAAAATTAGAATATAAGAAACGCACAGTGTAGTACATAGTATATGAGTGAGTTGCACTGAAAAACTTAGAATTTACTGAAAAACCCGCATTACACGAAATGCACAGTGTAGTACATAGTATATGAGTGAGTTGCACTGAAAAACTTAGAATATAAGAAACGCACAGTGTAGTACATAGTATATGAGTGAGTTGCACTGAAAAACTAAGAATATAAGAAACGCACATTGTAGTACATAGTATATGAGCGAGTTGCACTGAAAAACTTAGAATTTAAGAAACGCACAGTGTAGTACATAGTATATGAGTGAGTTGCACTGCAAAACTTAGAATATAAGAAACGCACAGTGTAGTACATAGTATATGAGTGAGTTGCACTGAAAAAGTTAGAATATAAGAAACGCACAGTGTAGTACATAGTATATGAGTGAGTTGCACTGAAAAACTTAGAATTTACTGAAAAACCCGCATTACACGAAATGCACAGTGTAGTACATAGTATATGAGTGAGTTGCACTGAAAAACTTAGAATATAAGAAACGCACAGTGTAGTACATAGTATATGAGTGAGTTGCACTGAAAAACTTAGAATATAAGAAACGCACAGTGTAGTACATAGTATATGAGTGAGTTGCACTGAAAAACTTAGAATTTAAGAAACGCACAGTGTAGTACATAGTATATGAGTGAGTTGCACTGAAAAACTTAGAATATAAGCAACGCACAGTGTAGTACATAGTATATGAGTGAGTTGCACTGAAAAACTTAGAATATAAGAAACGCACAGTGTAGTACATAGTATATGAGTGAGTTACACTGAAAAACTTAGAATTTAAGAAACGCACAGTGTAGTACATAGTATATGAGTGAGTTGCACTGCAAAACATAGAATATAAGAAACGCACAGTGTAGTACATAGTATATGGGTGAGTTGCACTGAAAAACTTAGAATATAAGAAACGCACAGTGTAGTACATAGTATATGAGTGAGTTGCACTGAAAAACTTAGAATTTACTGAAAAACCCGCATTACACGAAATGCACAGTGTAGTACATAGTATATGAGTGAGTTGCACTGAAAAACTTAGAATATAAGAAACGCACAGTGTAGTACATAGTATATGAGTGAGTTGCACTGAAAAACTTAGAATATAAGAAACGCACAGTGTAGTACATAGTATATGAGTGAGTTGCACTGAAAAACTTAGAATTTAAGAAACGCACAGTGTAGTACATAGTATATGAGTGAGTTGCACTGAAAAACTTAGAATATAAGCAACGCACAGTGTAGTACATAGTATATGAGTGAGTTGCACTGAAAAACTTACAATATAAGAAACGCACAGTGTAGTACATAGTATATGAGTGAGTTACACTGAAAAACTTAGAATTTAAGAAACGCACAGTGTAGTACATAGTATATGAGTGAGTTGCACTGCAAAACATAGAATATAAGAAACGCACAGTGTAGTACATAGTATATGAGTGAGTGGCACTGAAAAACTTAGAATATAAGAAACGCACAGTGTAGTACATAGTATATGAGTGAGTTGCACTGAAAAACTTAGAATTTACTGAAAAACCCGCATTACACGAAATGCACAGTGTAGTACATAGTATATGAGTGAGTTGCACTGAAAAACTTAGAATATAAGAAACGCACAGTGTAGTACATAGTATATGAGTGAGTTGCACTGAAAAATTTAGAATATAAGTAACGCACAGTGTAGTACTTAGTATATGAGTGACTTGCACTGAAAAACTTAGAAAATAAGAAACGCACAGTGTAGTACATAGTATATGAGTGAGTTGCTCTGAAAAACTTAGAATATAAGAAATGCACAGTGTAGTACATAGTATATGAGTGAGTTGCACTGAAAAACTTAGAATATAAGAAACGCACAGTGTAGTACATAGTATATGAGTGAGTTGCACTGAAAAACTTAGAATATAAGAAACGCACAGTGTAGTACATAGTATATGAGTGAGTTGCACTGAAAAACTTAGAATATAAGAAATGCACAGTGTAGTACATAGTATATGAGTGAGTTGCACTGAAAAACTTAGAATATAAGAAACGCACATTGTAGTACATAGTATATGAGTGAGTTGCACTGAAAAACTTAGAATTTAAGAAACGCACAGTGTAGTACATAGTATATGAGTGAGTTGCACTGAAAAACTTAGAATATAAGAAATGCACAGTGTAGTACATAGTATATGAGTGAGTTGCACTGAAAAACTTAGAATATAAGAAACGCACATTGTAGTACATAGTATATGAGTGAGTTGCACTGAAAAACTTAGAATTTAAGAAACGCACAGTGTAGTACATAGTATATGAGTGAGTTGCACTGCAAAACTTAGAATATAAGAAACGCACAGTGTAGTACATAGTATATGAGTGAGTTGCACTGAAAAAGTTAGAATATAAGAAACGCACAGTGTAGTACATAGTATATGAGTGAGTTGCACTGAAAAACTTAAAATTTACTGAAAAACCCGCATTACACGAAATGCATAGTGTAGTACATAGTATATGAGTGAGTTGCACTGAAAAACTTAGAATATAAGAAACGCACAGTGTAGTACATAGTATATGAGTGAGTTGCACTGAAAAACTTAGAATTTACTGAAAAACCCGCATTACACGAAATGCACAGTGTAGTACATAGTATATGAGTGAGTTGCACTGAAAAACTTAGAATATAAGAAACGCACAGTGTAGTACATAGTATATGAGTGAGTTGCACTGAAAAACTTAGAATATAAGAAACGCACAGTGTAGTACATAGTATATGAGTGAGTTACACTGAAAAACTTAGAATTTAAGAAACGCACAGTGTAGTACATAGTATATGAGTGAGTTGCACTGCAAAACTTAGAATATAAGAAACGCACAGTGTAGTACATAGTATATGAGTGAGTTGCACTGAAAAACTTAGAATATAAGAAACGCACAGTGTAGTACATAGTATATGAGTGAGTTGCACTGAAAAACTTAGAATTTACTGAAAAACCCGCATTACACGAAATGCACAGTGTAGTACATAGTATATGAGTGAGTTGCACTGAAAAACTTAGAATATAAGAAACGCACAGTGTAGTACATAGTATATGAGTGAGTTGCACTGAAAAACTTAGAATATAAGAAACGCACAGTGTAGTACATAGTATATGAGTGAGTTGCACTGAAAAACTTAGAATATAAGCAACGCACAGTGTAGTACATAGTATATGAGTGAGTTGCACTGAAAAACTTAGAATATAAGAAACGCACAGTGTAGTACATAGTATATGAGTGAGTTACACTGAAAAACTTAGAATTTAAGAAACGCACAGTGTAGTACATAGTATATGAGTGAGTTGCACTGCAAAACATAGAATATAAGAAACGCACAGTGTAGTACATAGTATATGGGTGAGTTGCACTGAAAAACTTAGAATATAAGAAACGCACAGTGTAGTACATAGTATATGAGTGAGTTGCACTGAAAAACTTAGAATTTACTGAAAAACCCGCATTACACGAAATGCACAGTGTAGTACATAGTATATGAGTGAGTTGCACTGAAAAACTTAGAATATAAGAAACGCACAGTGTAGTACATAGTATATGAGTGAGTTGCACTGAAAAACTTAGAATATAAGAAACGCACAGTGTAGTACATAGTATATGAGTGAGTTGCACTGAAAAACTTAGAATTTAAGAAACGCACAGTGTAGTACATAGTATATGAGTGAGTTGCACTGAAAAACTTAGAATATAAGCAACGCACAGTGTAGTACATAGTATATGAGTGAGTTGCACTGAAAAACTTACAATATAAGAAACGCACAGTGTAGTACATAGTATATGAGTGAGTTACACTGAAAAACTTAGAATTTAAGAAACGCACAGTGTAGTACATAGTATATGAGTGAGTTGCACTGCAAAACATAGAATATAAGAAACGCACAGTGTAGTACATAGTATATGAGTGAGTGGCACTGAAAAACTTAGAATATAAGAAACGCACAGTGTAGTACATAGTATATGAGTGAGTTGCACTGAAAAACTTAGAATTTACTGAAAAACCCGCATTACACGAAATGCACAGTGTAGTACATAGTATATGAGTGAGTTGCACTGAAAAACTTAGAATATAAGAAACGCACAGTGTAGTACATAGTATATGAGTGAGTTGCACTGAAAAATTTAGAATATAAGTAACGCACAGTGTAGTACTTAGTATATGAGTGACTTGCACTGAAAAACTTAGAAAATAAGAAACGCACAGTGTAGTACATAGTATATGAGTGAGTTGCTCTGAAAAACTTAGAATATAAGAAATGCACAGTGTAGTACATAGTATATGAGTGAGTTGCACTGAAAAACTTAGAATATAAGAAACGCACAGTGTAGTACATAGTATATGAGTGAGTTGCACTGAAAAACTTAGAATATAAGAAACGCACAGTGTAGTACATAGTATATGAGTGAGTTGCACTGAAAAACTTAGAATATAAGAAATGCACAGTGTAGTACATAGTATATGAGTGAGTTGCACTGAAAAACTTAGAATATAAGAAACGCACATTGTAGTACATAGTATATGAGTGAGTTGCACTGAAAAACTTAGAATTTAAGAAACGCACAGTGTAGTACATAGTATATGAGTGAGTTGCACTGAAAAACTTAGAATATAAGAAATGCACAGTGTAGTACATAGTATATGAGTGAGTTGCACTGAAAAACTTAGAATATAAGAAACGCACATTGTAGTACATAGTATATGAGTGAGTTGCACTGAAAAACTTAGAATTTAAGAAACGCACAGTGTAGTACATAGTATATGAGTGAGTTGCACTGCAAAACTTAGAATATAAGAAACGCACAGTGTAGTACATAGTATATGAGTGAGTTGCACTGAAAAAGTTAGAATATAAGAAACGCACAGTGTAGTACATAGTATATGAGTGAGTTGCACTGAAAAACTTAAAATTTACTGAAAAACCCGCATTACACGAAATGCACAGTGTAGTACATAGTATATGAGTGAGTTGCACTGAAAAACTTAGAATATAAGAAACGCACAGTGTAGTACATAGTATATGAGTGAGTTGCACTGAAAAACTTAGAATTTAAGAAACGCACAGTGTAGTACATAGTATATGAGTGAGTTGCACTGAAAAACTTAGAATATAAGCAACGCACAGTGTAGTACATAGTATATGAGTGAGTTGCACTGAAAAACTTAGAATATAAGAAACTCACAGTGTAGTACATAGTATATGAGTGAGTTGCACTGAAAAACTTAGAATATAAGAAACGCACAGTGTAGTACATAGTATATGAGTGAGTTGCACTGAAAAACTTAGAATATAAGAAACGCACAGTGTAGTACATAGTATATGAGTGAATTGCACTGAAAAACTTAGAATATAAGAAACGCACATTGTAGTACATAGTATATGAGTGAGTTGCACTGAAAAACTTAGAATTTAAGAAACGCACAGTGTAGTACATAGTATATGAGTGAGTTGCACTGAAAAAGTTAGAATATAAGAAACGCACAGTGTAGTACATAGTATATGAGTGAGTTGCACTGAAAAACTTAGAATATAAGAAACGCACAGTGTAGTACATAGTATATGAGTGAGTTGCACTGAAAAACTTAGAATTTACTGAAAAACCCGCATTACACGAAATGCACAGTGTAGTACATAGTATATGAGTGAGTTGCACTGAAAAACTTAGAATATAAGAAACGCACAGTGTAGTATATAATATATGAGTGAGTTGCACTGAAAAACTTAGAATATAAGCAACGCACAGTGTAGTACATAGTATATGAGTGAGTTGCACTGAAAAACTTAGAATATAAGAAACTCACAGTGTAGTACATAGTATATGAGTGAGTTGCACTGAAAAACTTAGAATATAAGAAACGCACAGTGTAGTACATAGTATATGAGTGAGTTGCACTGAAAAACTTAGAATATAAGAAACGCACAGTGTAGTACATAGTATATGAGTGAGTTGCACTGAAAAACTTAGAATATAAGAAACGCACATTGTAGTACATAGTATATGAGTGAGTTGCACTGAAAAACTTAGAATTTAAGAAACGCACAGTGTACTACATAGTATATGAGTGAGTTGCACTGAAAAAGTTAGAATATAAGAAACGCACAGTGTAGTACATAGTATATGAGTGAGTTGCACTGAAAAACTTAGAATTTACTGAAAAACCCGCATTACACGAAATGCACAGTGTAGTACATAGTATATGAGTGAGTTGCACTGAAAAACTTAGAATATAAGAAACGCACAGTGTAGTACATAGTATATTAGTGAGTTGCACTGAAAAACTTAGAATTTACTAAAAAACCAGCATTACACGAAATGCACAGTGTAGTACATAGTATATGAGTGAGTTGCACTGAAAAACTTAGAATATAAGAAACGCACAGTTTAGTACATAGTATATGAGTGAGTTGCACTGAAAAACTAAGAATATAAGAAACGCACATTTTAGTACATAGTTTATGAGTGAGTTGCACTGAAAAACTTAGAATTTAAGAAACGCACAGTGTAGTACATAGTATATGAGTGAGTTGCACTGCAAAACTTAGAATATAAGAAACGCACAGTGTAGTACATAGTATATGAGTGAGTTGCACTGAAAAAGTTAGAATATAAAAACGCACAGTGTAGTACATAGTATATGAGTGAGTTGCACTGAAAAACTTAGAATTTACTGAAAAACCCGCATTACACGAAATGCACAGTGTAGTACATAGTATATGAGTGAGTTGCACTGCAAAACTTAGAATATAAGAAACGCACAGTGTAGTACATAGTATATGAGTGAGTTGCACTGAAAAACTTAGAATATAAGAAACGCACAGTGTAGTACATAGTATATGAGTGAGTTGCACTGAAAAACTTAGAATTTAAGAAACGCACAGTGTAGTACATAGTATATGAGTGAGTTGCACTGAAAAACTTAGATAATAAGAAACGCACAGTGTAGTACATAGTATATGAGTGAGTTGCACTGAAAAACTTAGAATATAAGAAACGCACAGTGTAGTACATAGTATATGAGTGAGTTGCACTGAAAAACTTAGAATATAAGAAATGCACAGTGTAGTACATAGTATATGAGTGAGTTGCACTGAAAAACTTAGAATATAAGAAACGCACATTGTAGTACATAGTATATGAGTGAGTTGCACTGAAAAACTTAGAATTTAAGAAACGCACAGTGTAGTACATAGTATATGAGTGAGTTGCACTGCAAAACTTAGAATATAAGAAACGCACAGTGTAGTACATAGTATATGAGTGAGTTGCACTGAAAAAGTTAGAATATAAGAAACGCACAGTGTAGTACATAGTATATGAGTGAGTTGCACTGAAAAACTTAGAATTTACTGAAAAACCCGCATTACACGAAATGCACAGTGTAGTACATAGTATATGAGTGAGTTGCACTGAAAAATTAGAATATAAGAAACGCACAGTGTAGTACATAGTATATGAGTGAGTTGCACTGAAAAACTTAGAATTTACTGAAAAACCCGCATTACACGAAATGCACAGTGTAGTACATAGTATATGAGTGAGTTGCACTGAAAAACTTAGAATATAAGAAACGCACAGTGTAGTACATAGTATATGAGTGAGTTGCACTGAAAAACTAAGAATATAAGAAACGCACATTGTAGTACATAGTATATGAGCGAGTTGCACTGAAAAACTTAGAATTTAAGAAACGCACAGTGTAGTACATAGTATATGAGTGAGTTGCACTGCAAAACTTAGAATATAAGAAACGCACAGTGTAGTACATAGTATATGAGTGAGTTGCACTGAAAAAGTTAGAATATAAGAAACGCACAGTGTAGTACATAGTATATGAGTGAGTTGCACTGAAAAACTTAGAATTTACTGAAAAACCCGCATTACACGAAATGCACAGTGTAGTACATAGTATATGAGTGAGTTGCACTGAAAAACTTAGAATATAAGAAACGCACAGTGTAGTACATAGTATATGAGTGAGTTGCACTGAAAAACTTAGAATATAAGAAACGCACAGTGTAGTACATAGTATATGAGTGAGTTGCACTGAAAAACTTAGAATTTAAGAAACGCACAGTGTAGTACATAGTATATGAGTGAGTTGCACTGAAAAACTTAGAATATAAGCAACGCACAGTGTAGTACATAGTATATGAGTGAGTTGCACTGAAAAACTTAGAATATAAGAAACGCACAGTGTAGTACATAGTATATGAGTGAGTTACACTGAAAAACTTAGAATTTAAGAAACGCACAGTGTAGTACATAGTATATGAGTGAGTTGCACTGCAAAACATAGAATATAAGAAACGCACAGTGTAGTACATAGTATATGGGTGAGTTGCACTGAAAAACTTAGAATATAAGAAACGCACAGTGTAGTACATAGTATATGAGTGAGTTGCACTGAAAAACTTAGAATTTACTGAAAAACCCGCATTACACGAAATGCACAGTGTAGTACATAGTATATGAGTGAGTTGCACTGAAAAACTTAGAATATAAGAAACGCACAGTGTAGTACATAGTATATGAGTGAGTTGCACTGAAAAACTTAGAATATAAGAAACAAACAGTGTAGTACATAGTATATGAGTGAGTTGCACTGAAAAACTTAGAATTTAAGAAACGCACAGTGTAGTACATAGTATATGAGTGAGTTGCACTGAAAAACTTAGAATATAAGCAACGCACAGTGTAGTACATAGTATATGAGTGAGTTGCACTGAAAAACTTAGAATATAAGAAACGCACAGTGTAGTACATAGTATATGAGTGAGTTACACTGAAAAACTTAGAATTTAAGAAACGCACAGTGTAGTACATAGTATATGAGTGAGTTGCACTGCAAAACATAGAATATAAGAAACGCACAGTGTAGTACATAGTATATGAGTGAGTTGCACTGAAAAACTTAGAATATAAGAAACGCACAGTGTAGTACATAGTATATGAGTGAGTTGCACTGAAAAACTTAGAATTTACTGAAAAACCCGCATTACACGAAATGCACAGTGTAGTACATAGTATATGAGTGAGTTGCACTGAAAAACTTAGAATATAAGAAACGCACAGTGTAGTACATAGTATATGAGTGAGTTGCACTGAAAAATTTAGAATATAAGAAACGCACAGTGTAGTACTTAGTATATGAGTGACTTGCACTGAAAAACTTAGAAAATAAGAAACGCACAGTGTAGTACATAGTATATGAGTGAGTTGCTCTGAAAAACTTAGAATATAAGAAATGCACAGTGTAGTACATAGTATATGAGTGAGTTGCACTGAAAAACTTAGAATATAAGAAACGCACAGTGTAGTACATAGTATATGAGTGAGTTGCACTGAAAAACTTAGAATATAAGAAACGCACAGTGTAGTACATAGTATATGAGTGAGTTGCACTGAAAAACTTAGAATATAAGAAATGCACAGTGTAGTACATAGTATATGAGTGAGTTGCACTGAAAAACTTAGAATATAAGAAACGCACATTGTAGTACATAGTATATGAGTGAGTTGCACTGAAAAACTTAGAATTTAAGAAACGCACAGTGTAGTACATAGTATATGAGTGAGTTGCACTGCAAAACTTAGAATATAAGAAACGCACAGTGTAGTACATAGTATATGAGTGAGTTGCACTGAAAAAGTTAGAATATAAGAAACGCACAGTGTAGTACATAGTATATGAGTGAGTTGCACTGAAAAACTTAAAATTTACTGAAAAACCCGCATTACACGAAATGCACAGTGTAGTACATAGTATATGAGTGAGTTGCAATGAAAAACTTAGAATATAAGAAACGCACAGTGTAGTACATAGTATATGAGTGAGTTGCACTGAAAAACTTAGAATTTAAGAAACGCACAGTGTAGTACATAGTATATGAGTGAGTTGCACTGAAAAACTTAGAATATAAGCAACGCACTGTGTAGTACATAGTATATGAGTGAGTTGCACTGAAAAACTTAGAATATAAGAAACGCACAGTGTAGTACATAGTATATGAGTGCGTTGCACTGAAAAACTTAGAATATAAGAAACGCACAGTGTAGTACATAGTATATGAGTGAGTTGCACTGAAAAACTTAGAATATAAGAAACGCACAGTGTAGTATATAGTATATGAGTGAGTTGCACTGAAAAACTTAGAATATAAGCAACGCACAGTGTAGTACATAGTATATGAGTGAGTTGCACTGAAAAACTTAGAATATAAGAAACTCACAGTGTAGTACATAGTATATGAGTGAGTTGCACTGAAAAACTTAGAATATAAGAAACGCACAGTGTAGTACATAGTATATGAGTGAGTTGCACTGAAAAACTTAGAATATAAGAAACGCACAGTGTAGTACATAGTATATGAGTGAGTTGCACTGAAAAACTTAGAATATAAGAAACGCACATTGTAGTACATAGTATATGAGTGAGTTGCACTGAAAAACTTAGAATTTAAGAAACGCACAGTGTACTACATAGTATATGAGTGAGTTGCACTGAAAAAGTTAGAATATAAGAAACGCACAGTGTAGTACATATTATATGAGTGAGTTGCACAGAAAAACTTAGAATTTACTGAAAAACCCGCATTACACGAAATGCACAGTGTAGTACATAGTATATGAGTGAGTTGCACTGAAAAACTTAGAATATAAGAAACGCACAGTGTAGTACATAGTATATGAGTGAGTTGCACTGAAAAACTTAGAATTTACTGAAAAACCCGCATTACACGAAATGCACAGTGTAGTACATAGTATATGAGTGAGTTGCACTGAAAAACTTAGAATATAAGAAACGCACAGTGTAGTACATAGTATATGAGTGAGTTGCACTGAAAAACTAAGAATATAAGAAACGCACATTGTAGTACATAGCATATGAGTGAGTTGCACTGAAAAACTTAGAATTTAAGAAACGCACAGTGTAGTACATAGTATATGAGTGAGTTGCACTGAAAAACTTAGAATTTACTGAAAAAACCGCATTACACGAAATGCACAGTGTAGTACATAGTATATGAGTGAGTTGCACTGAAAAACTTAGAATATAAGAAACGCACAGTGTAGTACATAGTATATGAGTGAGTTGCACTGAAAAACTTAGAATATAAGAAACGCACAGTGTAGTACATAGTATATGAGTGAGTTGCACTGAAAAACTTAGAATTTAAGAAACGCACAGTGTAGTACATAGTATATGAGTGAGTTGCACTGAAAAACTTAGAATATAAGAAACGCACAGTGTAGTACATAGTATATGAGTGAGTTGCACTGAAAAACTTAGAATATAAGAAACGCACAGTGTAGTACATAGTATATGAGTGAGTTGCACTGAAAAACTTAGAATATAAGAAACGCACATTGTAGTACATAGTATATGAGTGAGTTGCACTGAAAAACTTAGAATTTAAGAAACGCACAGTGTACTACATAGTATATGAGTGAGTTGCACTGAAAAAGTTAGAATATAAGAAACGCACAGTGTAGTACATAGTATATGAGTGAGTTGCACTGAAAAACTTAGAATTTACTGAAAAACCCGCATTACACGAAATGCACAGTGTAGTACATAGTATATGAGTGAGTTGCACTGAAAAACTTAGAATATAAGAAACGCACAGTGTAGTACATAGTATATGAGTGAGTTGCACTGAAAAACTAAGAATATAAGAAACGCACATTGTAGTACATAGTATATGAGTGAGTTGCACTGAAAAACTTAGAATTTAAGAAACGCACAGTGTAGTACATAGTATATGAGTGAGTTGCACTGCAAAACTTAGAATATAAGAAACGCACAGTGTAGTACATAGTATATGAGTGAGTTGCACTGAAAAAGTTAGAATATAAGAAACGCACAGTGTAGTACATAGTATATGAGTGAGTTGCACTGAAAAACTTAGAATTTACTGAAAAACCCGCATTACACGAAATGCACAGTGTAGTACATAGTATATGAGTGAGTTGCACTGAAAAACTTAGAATATAAGAAACGCACAGTGTAGTACATAGTATATGAGTGAGTTGCACTGAAAAACTTAGAATATAAGAAAGGCACAGTGTAGTACATAGTATATGAGTGAGTTGCACTGAAAAACTTAGAATTTAAGAAACGCACAGTGTAGTACATAGTATATGAGTGAGTTGCACTGAAAAACTTAGAATATAAGAAACGCACAGTGTAGTACATAGTATATGAGTGAGTTGCACTGAAAAACTTAGAATATAAGAAACGCACAGTGTAGTACATAGTATATGAGTGAGTTGCACTGAAAAACTTAGAATATAAGAAACGCACATTGTAGTACATAGTATATGAGTGAGTTGCACTGAAAAACTTAGAATTTAAGAAACGCACAGTGTACTACATAGTATATGAGTGAGTTGCACTGAAAAACTTAGAATATAAGAAACGCACATTGTAGTACATAGTATATGAGTGAGTTGCACTGAAAAACTTAGAATTTAAGAAACGCACAGTGTACTACATAGTATATGAGTGAGTTGCACTGAAAAAGTTAGAATATAAGAAACGCACAGTGTAGTACATAGTATATGAGTGAGTTGCACTGAAAAACTTAGAATTTACTGAAAAACCCACATTACACGAAATGCACAGTGTAGTACATAGTATATGAGTGAGTTGCACTGAAAAATTAGAATATAAGAAACGCACAGTGTAGTACATAGTATATGAGTGAGTTGCACTGAAAAACTTAGAATTTACTGAAAAACCCGCATTACACGAAATGCACAGTGTAGTACATAGTATATGAGTGAGTTGCACTGAAAAACTTAGAATATAAGAAACGCACAGTGTAGTACATAGTATATGAGTGAGTTGCACTGAAAAACTAAGAATATAAGAAACGCACATTGTAGTACATAGTATATGAGCGAGTTGCACTGAAAAACTTAGAATTTAAGAAACGCACAGTGTAGTACATAGTATATGAGTGAGTTGCACTGCAAAACTTAGAATATAAGAAACGCACAGTGTAGTACATAGTATATGAGTGAGTTGCACTGAAAAAGTTAGAATATAAGAAACGCACAGTGTAGTACATAGTATATGAGTGAGTTGCACTGAAAAACTTTGAATTTACTGAAAAACCCGCATTACACGAAATGCACAGTGTAGTACATAGTATATGAGTGAGTTGCACTGAAAAACTTAGAATATAAGAAACGCACAGTGTAGTACATAGTATATGAGTGAGTTGCACTGAAAAACTTAGAATATAAGAAACGCACAGTGTAGTACATAGTATATGAGTGAGTTGCACTGAAAAACTTAGAATTTAAGAAACGCACAGTGTAGTACATAGTATATGAGTGAGTTGCACTGAAAAACTTAGAATATAAGCAACGCACAGTGTAGTACATAGTATATGAGTGAGTTGCACTGAAAAACTTAGAATATAAGAAACGCACAGTGTAGTACATAGTATATGAGTGAGTTACACTGAAAAACTTAGAATTTAAGAAACGCACAGTGTAGTACATAGTATATGAGTGAGTTGCACTGCAAAACATAGAATATAAGAAACGCACAGTGTAGTACATAGTATATGAGTGAGTTGCACTGAAAAACTTAGAATATAAGAAACGCACAGTGTAGTACATAGTATATGAGTGAGTTGAACTGAAAAACTTAGAATTTACTGAAAAACCCGCATTACACGAAATGCACAGTGTAGTACATAGTATATGAGTGAGTTGCACTGAAAAACTTAGAATATAAGAAACGCACAGTGTAGTACATAGTATATGAGTGAGTTGCACTGAAAAATTTAGAATATAAGAAACGCACAGTGTAGTACTTAGTATATGAGTGACTTGCACTGAAAAACTTAGAAAATAAGAAACGCACAGTGTAGTACATAGTATATGAGTGAGTTGCTCTGAAAAACTTAGAATATAAGAAATGCACAGTGTAGTACATAGTATATGAGTGAGTTGCACTGAAAAACTTAGAATATAAGAAACGCACAGTGTAGTACATAGTATATGAGTGAGTTGCACTGAAAAACTTAGAATATAAGAAACGCACAGTTTAGTACATAGTATATGAGTGAGTTGCACTGAAAAACTTAGAATATAAGAAATGCACAGTGTAGTACATAGTATATGAGTGAGTTGAACTGAAAAACTTAGAATATAAGAAACGCACATTGTAGTACATAGTATATGAGTGAGTTGCACTGAAAAACTTAGAATTTAAGAAACGCACAGTGTAGTACATAGTATATGAGTGAGTTGCACTGCAAAACTTAGAATATAAGAAACGCACAGTGTAGTACATAGTATATGAGTGAGTTGCACTGAAAAAGTTAGAATATAAGAAACGCACAGTGTAGTACATAGTATATGAGTGAGTTGCACTGAAAAACTTAAAATTTACTGAAAAACCCGCATTACACGAAATGCACAGTGTAGTACATAGTATATGAGTGAGTTGCACTGAAAAACTTAGAATATAAGAAACGCACAGTGTAGTACATAGTATATGAGTGAGTTGCACTGAAAAACTTAGAATTTAAGAAACGCACAGTGTAGTACATAGTATATGAGTGAGTTGCACTGAAAAACTTAGAATATAAGAAACGCACAGTGTAGTACATAGTATATGAGTGAGTTGCACTGAAAAACTTAGAATATAAGAAACGCACAGTGTAGTACATAGTATATGAGTGAGTTGCACTGAAAAACTTAGAATATAAGAAACGCACATTGTAGTACATAGTATATGAGTGAGTTGCACTGAAAAACTTAGAATTTAAGAAACGCACAGTGTACTACATAGTATATGAGTGAGTTGCACTGAAAAAGTTAGAATATAAGAAACGCACAGTGTAGTACATAGTATATGAGTGAGTTGCACTGAAAAACTTAGAATTTACTGAAAAACCCGCATTACACGAAATGCACAGTGTAGTACATAGTATATGAGTGAGTTGCACTGAAAAACTTAGAATATAAGAAACGCACAGTGTAGTACATAGTATATGAGTGAGTTGCACTGAAAAACTTAGAATTTACTGAAAAACCCGCATTACACGAAATGCACAGTGTAGTACATAGTATATGAGTGAGTTGCACTGAAAAACTTAGAATATAAGAAACGCACAGTGTAGTACATAGTATATGAGTGAGTTGCACTGAAAAACTAAGAATATAAGAAACGCACATTGTAGTACATAGTATATGAGTGAGTTGCACTGAAAAACTTAGAATTTAAGAAACGCACAGTGTAGTACATAGTATATGAGTGAGTTGCACTGCAAAACTTAGAATATAAGAAACGCACAGTGTAGTACATAGTATATGAGTGAGTTGCACTGAAAAAGTTAGAATATAAGAAAGGCACAGTGTAGTACATAGTATATGAGTGAGTTGCACTGAAAAACTTAGAATTTACTGAAAAACCCGCATTACACGAAATGCACAGTGTAGTACATAGTATATGAGTGAGTTTCACTGAAAAACTTAGAATATAAGAAACGCACAGTGTAGTACATAGTATATGAGTGAGTTGCACTGAAAAACTTAGAATATAAGAAACGCACAGTGTAGTACATAGTATATGAGTGAGTTGCACTGAAAAACTTAGAATTTAAGAAACGCACAGTGTAGTACATAGTATATGAGTGAGTTGCACTGAAAAACTTAGAATATAAGAAACGCACAGTGTAGTACATAGTATATGAGTGAGTTGCACTGAAAAACTTAGAATATAAGAAACGCACAGTGTAGTACATAGTATATGAGTGAGTTGCACTGAAAAACTTAGAATATAAGAAACGCACATTGTAGTACATAGTATATGAGTGAGTTGCACTGAAAAACTTAGAATTTAAGAAACGCACAGTGTACTACATAGTATATGAGTGAGTTGCACTGAAAAACTTAGAATATAAGAAACGCACATTGTAGTACATAGTATATGAGTGAGTTGCACTGAAAAACTTAGAATTTAAGAAACGCACAGTGTACTACATAGTATATGAGTGAGTTGCACTGAAAAAGTTAGAATATAAGAAACGCACAGTGTAGTACATAGTATATGAGTGAGTTGCACTGAAAAACTTAGAATTTACTGAAAAACCCGCATTACACGAAATGCACAGTGTAGTACATAGTATATGAGTGAGTTGCACTGAAAAATTAGAATATAAGAAACGCACAGTGTAGTACATAGTATATGAGTGAGTTGCACTGAAAAACTTAGAATTTACTGAAAAACCCGCATTACACGAAATGCACAGTGTAGTACATAGTATATGAGTGAGTTGCACTGAAAAACTTAGAATATAAGAAACGCACAGTGTAGTACATAGTATATGAGTGAGTTGCACTGAAAAACTAAGAATATAAGAAACGCACATTGTAGTACATAGTATATGAGCGAGTTGCACTGAAAAACTTAGAATTTAAGAAACGCACAGTGTAGTACATAGTATATGAGTGAGTTGCACTGCAAAACTTAGAATATAAGAAACGCACAGTGTAGTACATAGTATATGAGTGAGTTGCACTGAAAAAGTTAGAATATAAGAAACGCACAGTGTAGTACATAGTATATGAGTGAGTTGCACTGAAAAACTTTGAATTTACTGAAAAACCCGCATTACACGAAATGCACAGTGTAGTACATAGTATATGAGTGAGTTGCACTGAAAAACTTAGAATATAAGAAACGCACAGTGTAGTACATAGTATATGAGTGAGTTGCACTGAAAAACTTAGAATATAAGAAACGCACAGTGTAGTACATAGTATATGAGTGAGTTGCACTGAAAAACTTAGAATTTAAGAAACGCACAGTGTAGTACATAGTATATGAGTGAGTTGCACTGAAAAACTTAGAATATAAGCAACGCACAGTGTAGTACATAGTATATGAGTGAGTTGCACTGAAAAACTTAGAATATAAGAAACGCACAGTGTAGTACATAGTATATGAGTGAGTTACACTGAAAAACTTAGAATTTAAGAAACGCACAGTGTAGTACATAGTATATGAGTGAGTTGCACTGCAAAACATAGAATATAAGAAACGCACAGTGTAGTACATAGTATATGAGTGAGTTGCACTGAAAAACTTAGAATATAAGAAACGCACAGTGTAGTACATAGTATATGAGTGAGTTGCACTGAAAAACTTAGAATTTACTGAAAAACCCGCATTACACGAAATGCACAGTGTAGTACATAGTATATGAGTGAGTTGCACTGAAAAACTTAGAATATAAGAAACGCACAGTGTAGTACATAGTATATGAGTGAGTTGCACTGAAAAATTTAGAATATAAGAAACGCACAGTGTAGTACTTAGTATATGAGTGACTTGCACTGAAAAACTTAGAAAATAAGAAACGCACAGTGTAGTACATAGTATATGAGTGAGTTGCTCTGAAAAACTTAGAATATAAGAAATGCACAGTGTAGTACATAGTATATGAGTGAGTTGCACTGAAAAACTTAGAATATAAGAAACGCACAGTGTAGTACATAGTATATGAGTGAGTTGCACTGAAAAACTTAGAATATAAGAAACGCACAGTTTAGTACATAGTATATGAGTGAGTTGCACTGAAAAACTTAGAATATAAGAAATGCACAGTGTAGTACATAGTATATGAGTGAGTTGAACTGAAAAACTTAGAATATAAGAAACGCACATTGTAGTACATAGTATATGAGTGAGTTGCACTGAAAAACTTAGAATTTAAGAAACGCACAGTGTAGTACATAGTATATGAGTGAGTTGCACTGCAAAACTTAGAATATAAGAAACGCACAGTGTAGTACATAGTATATGAGTGAGTTGCACTGAAAAAGTTAGAATATAAGAAACGCACAGTGTAGTACATAGTATATGAGTGAGTTGCACTGAAAAACTTAAAATTTACTGAAAAACCCGCATTACACGAAATGCACAGTGTAGTACATAGTATATGAGTGAGTTGCACTGCAAAACTTAGAATATAAGAAACGCACAGTGTAGTACATAGTATATGAGTGAGTTGCACTGAAAAACTTAGAATTTAAGAAACGCACAGTGTAGTACATAGTATATGAGTGAGTTGCACTGAAAAACTTAGAATATAAGAAACGCACAGTGTAGTACATAGTATATGAGTGAGTTGCACTGAAAAACTTAGAATATAAGAAACGCACAGTGTAGTACATAGTATATGAGTGAGTTGCACTGAAAAACTTAGAATATAAGAAACGCACAGAGTAGTACATAGTATATGAGTGAGTTGCACTGAAAAACTTAGAATATAAGAAACGCACAGTGTAGTACATAGTATATGAGTGAGTTGCACTGAAAAACTTAGAATATAAGAAACGCACATTGTAGTACATAGTATATGAGTGAGTTGCACTGAAAAACTTAGAATATAAGAAACGCACAGTGTAGTACATAGTATATGAGTGAGTTGCACTGAAAAAGTTAGAATATAAGAAACGCACAGTGTAGTACATAGTATATGAGTGAGTTGCACTGAAAAACTTAGAATTTACTGAAAAACCCGCATTACACGAAATGCACAGTGTAGTACATAGTATATGAGTGAGTTGCACTGAAAAACTTAGAATTTACTGAAAAACCCGCATTACACGAAATGCACAGTGTAGTACATAGTATATGAGTGAGTTGCACTGAAAAACTTAGAATATAAGAAACGCACAGTGTAGTACATAGTATATGAGTGAGTTGCACTGAAAAACTAAGAATATAAGAAACGCACATTGTAGTACATAGTATATGAGTGAGTTGCACTGAAAAACTTAGAATTTAAGAAACGCACAGTGTAGTACATAGTATATGAGTGAGTTGCACTGCAAAACTTAGAATATAAGAAACGCACAGTGTAGTACATAGTATATGAGTGAGTTGCACTGAAAAAGTTAGAATATAAGAAACGCACAGTGTAGTACATAGTATATGAGTGAGTTGCACTGAAAAACTTAGAATTTACTGAAAAACCCGCATTACACGAAATGCACAGTGTAGTACATAGTATATGAGTGAGTTTCACTGAAAAACTTAGAATATAAGAAACGCACAGTGTAGTACATAGTATATGAGTGAGTTGCACTGAAAAACTTAGAATATAAGAAACGCACAGTGTAGTACATAGTATATGAGTGAGTTGCACTGAAAAACTTAGAATTTAAGAAACGCACAGTGTAGTACATAGTATATGAGTGAGTTGCACTGAAAAACTTAGAATATAAGAAACGCACAGTGTAGTACATAGTATATGAGTGAGTTGCACTGAAAAACTTAGAATATAAGAAACGCACAGTGTAGTACATAGTATATGAGTGAGTTGCACTGAAAAACTTAGAATATAAGAAACGCACATTGTAGTACATAGTATATGAGTGAGTTGCACTGAAAAACTTAGAATTTAAGAAACGCACAGTGTACTACATAGTATATGAGTGAGTTGCACTGAAAAACTTAGAATATAAGAAACGCACATTGTAGTACATAGTATATGAGTGAGTTGCACTGAAAAACTTAGAATTTAAGAAACGCACAGTGTACTACATAGTATATGAGTGAGTTGCACTGAAAAAGTTAGAATATAAGAAACGCACAGTGTAGTACATAGTATATGAGTGAGTTGCACTGAAAAACTTAGAATTTACTGAAAAACCCGCATTACACGAAATGCACAGTGTAGTACATAGTATATGAGTGAGTTGCACTGAAAAATTAGAATATAAGAAACGCACAGTGTAGTACATAGTATATGAGTGAGTTGCACTGAAAAACTTAGAATTTACTGAAAAACCCGCATTACACGAAATGCACAGTGTAGTACATAGTATATGAGTGAGTTGCACTGAAAAACTTAGAATATAAGAAACGCACAGTGTAGTACATAGTATATGAGTGAGTTGCACTGAAAAACTTAGAATATAAGAAACGCACAGTGTAGTACATAGTATATGAGTGAGTTGCACTGAAAAACTTAGAATTTAAGAAACGCACAGTGTAGTACATAGTATATGAGTGAGTTGCACTGAAAAACTTAGAATATAAGAAACGCACAGTGTAGTACATAGTATATGAGTGAGTTGCACTGAAAAACTTAGAATATAAGAAACGCACAGTGTAGTACATAGTATATGAGTGAGTTGCACTGAAAAACTTAGAATATAAGAAACGCACATTGTAGTACATAGTATATGAGTGAGTTGCACTGAAAAACTTAGAATTTAAGAAACGCACAGTGTACTACATAGTATATGAGTGAGTTGCACTGAAAAACTTAGAATATAAGAAACGCACATTGTAGTACATAGTATATGAGTGAGTTGCACTGAAAAACTTAGAATTTAAGAAACGCACAGTGTACTACATAGTATATGAGTGAGTTGCACTGAAAAAGTTAGAATATAAGAAACGCACAGTGTAGTACATAGTATATGAGTGAGTTGCACTGAAAAACTTAGAATTTACTGAAAAACCCGCATTACACGAAATGCACAGTGTAGTACATAGTATATGAGTGAGTTGCACTGAAAAATTAGAATATAAGAAACGCACAGTGTAGTACATAGTATATGAGTGAGTTGCACTGAAAAACTTAGAATTTACTGAAAAACCCGCATTACACGAAATGCACAGTGTAGTACATAGTATATGAGTGAGTTGCACTGAAAAACTTAGAATATAAGAAACGCACAGTGTAGTACATAGTATATGAGTGAGTTGCACTGAAAAACTAAGAATATAAGAAACGCACATTGTAGTACATAGTATATGAGCGAGTTGCACTGAAAAACTTAGAATTTAAGAAACGCACAGTGTAGTACATAGTATATGAGTGAGTTGCACTGCAAAACTTAGAATATAAGAAACGCACAGTATAGTACATAGTATATGAGTGAGTTGCACTGAAAAACTTAGAATATAAGAAACGCACAGTGTAGTACATAGTATATGAGTGAGTTGCACTGAAAAACTTAGAATTTACTGAAAAACCCGCATTACACGAAATGCACAGTGTAGTACATAGTATATGAGTGAGTTGCACTGAAAAACTTAGAATATAAGAAACGCACAGTGTAGTACATAGTATATGAGTGAGTTGCACTGAAAAACTAAGAATATAAGAAACGCACATTGTAGTACATAGTATATGAGTGAGTTGCACTGAAAAACTTAGAATTTAAGAAACGCACAGTGTAGTACATAGTATATGAGTGAGTTGCACTGCAAAACTTAGAATATAAGAAACGCACAGTGTAGTACATAGTATATGAGTGAGTTGCACTGAAAAAGTTAGAATATAAGAAACGCACAGTGTAGTACATAGTATATGAGTGAGTTGCACTGAAAAACTTAGAATTTACTGAAAAACCCGCATTACACGAAATGCACAGTGTAGTACATAGTATATGAGTGAGTTTCACTGAAAAACTTAGAATATAAGAAACGCACAGTGTAGTACATAGTATATGAGTGAGTTGCACTGAAAAACTTAGAATATAAGAAACGCACAGTGTAGTACATAGTATATGAGTGAGTTGCACTGAAAAACTTAGAATTTAAGAAACGCACAGTGTAGTACATAGTATATGAGTGAGTTGCACTGAAAAACTTAGAATATAAGAAACGCACAGTGTAGTACATAGTATATGAGTGAGTTGCACTGAAAAACTTAGAATATAAGAAACGCACAGTGTAGTACATAGTATATGAGTGAGTTGCACTGAAAAACTTAGAATATAAGAAACGCACATTGTAGTACATAGTATATGAGTGAGTTGCACTGAAAAACTTAGAATTTAAGAAACGCACAGTGTACTACATAGTATATGAGTGAGTTGCACTGAAAAACTTAGAATATAAGAAACGCACATTGTAGTACATAGTATATGAGTGAGTTGCACTGAAAAACTTAGAATTTAAGAAACGCACAGTGTACTACATAGTATATGAGTGAGTTGCACTGAAAAAGTTAGAATATAAGAAACGCACAGTGTAGTACATAGTATATGAGTGAGTTGCACTGAAAAACTTAGAATTTACTGAAAAACCCGCATTACACGAAATGCACAGTGTAGTACATAGTATATGAGTGAGTTGCACTGAAAAATTAGAATATAAGAAACGCACAGTGTAGTACATAGTATATGAGTGAGTTGCACTGAAAAACTTAGAATTTACTGAAAAACCCGCATTACACGAAATGCACAGTGTAGTACATAGTATATGAGTGAGTTGCACTGAAAAACTTAGAATATAAGAAACGCACAGTGTAGTACATAGTATATGAGTGAGTTGCACTGAAAAACTTAGAATATAAGAAACGCACAGTGTAGTACATAGTATATGAGTGAGTTGCACTGAAAAACTTAGAATTTAAGAAACGCACAGTGTAGTACATAGTATATGAGTGAGTTGCACTGAAAAACTTAGAATATAAGAAACGCACAGTGTAGTACATAGTATATGAGTGAGTTGCACTGAAAAACTTAGAATATAAGAAACGCACAGTGTAGTACATAGTATATGAGTGAGTTGCACTGAAAAACTTAGAATATAAGAAACGCACATTGTAGTACATAGTATATGAGTGAGTTGCACTGAAAAACTTAGAATTTAAGAAACGCACAGTGTACTACATAGTATATGAGTGAGTTGCACTGAAAAACTTAGAATATAAGAAACGCACATTGTAGTACATAGTATATGAGTGAGTTGCACTGAAAAACTTAGAATTTAAGAAACGCACAGTGTACTACATAGTATATGAGTGAGTTGCACTGAAAAAGTTAGAATATAAGAAACGCACAGTGTAGTACATAGTATATGAGTGAGTTGCACTGAAAAACTTAGAATTTACTGAAAAACCCGCATTACACGAAATGCACAGTGTAGTACATAGTATATGAGTGAGTTGCACTGAAAAATTAGAATATAAGAAACGCACAGTGTAGTACATAGTATATGAGTGAGTTGCACTGAAAAACTTAGAATTTACTGAAAAACCCGCATTACACGAAATGCACAGTGTAGTACATAGTATATGAGTGAGTTGCACTGAAAAACTTAGAATATAAGAAACGCACAGTGTAGTACATAGTATATGAGTGAGTTGCACTGAAAAACTAAGAATATAAGAAACGCACATTGTAGTACATAGTATATGAGCGAGTTGCACTGAAAAACTTAGAATTTAAGAAACGCACAGTGTAGTACATAGTATATGAGTGAGTTGCACTGCAAAACTTAGAATATAAGAAACGCACAGTATAGTACATAGTATATGAGTGAGTTGCACTGAAAAAGTTAGAATATAAGAAACGCACAGTGTAGTACATAGTATATGAGTGAGTTGCACTGAAAAACTTTGAATTTACTGAAAAACCCGCATTACACGAAATGCACAGTGTAGTACATAGTATATGAGTGAGTTGCACTGAAAAACTTAGAATATAAGAAACGCACAGTGTAGTACATAGTATATGAGTGAGTTGCACTGAAAAACTTAGAATATAAGAAACGCACAGTGTAGTACATAGTATATGAGTGAGTTGCACTGAAAAACTTAGAATTTAAGAAAAGCACAGTGTAGTACATAGTATATGAGTGAGTTGCACTGAAAAACTTAGAATATAAGCAACGCACAGTGTAGTACATAGTATATGAGTGAGTTGCACTGAAAAACTTAGAATATAAGAAACGCACAGTGTAGTACATAGTATATGAGTGAGTTACACTGAAAAACTTAGAATTTAAGAAACGCACAGTGTAGTACATAGTATATGAGTGAGTTGCACTGCAAAACATAGAATATAAGAAACGCACAGTGTAGTACATAGTATATGAGTGAGTTGCACTGAAAAACTTAGAATATAAGAAACGCACAGTGTAGTACATAGTATATGAGTGAGTTGCACTGAAAAACTTAGAATTTACTGAAAAACCCGCATTACACGAAATGCACAGTGTAGTACATAGTATATGAGTGAGTTGCACTGAAAAACTTAGAATATAAGAAACGCACAGTGTAGTACATAGTATATGAGTGAGTTGCACTGAAAAATTTAGAATATAAGAAACGCACAGTGTAGTACTTAGTATATGAGTGACTTGCACTGAAAAACTTAGAAAATAAGAAACGCACAGTGTAGTACATAGTATATGAGTGAGTTGCTCTGAAAAACTTAGAATATAAGAAATGCACAGTGTAGTACATAGTATATGAGTGAGTTGCACTGAAAAACTTAGAATATAAGAAAAGCACAGTGTAGTACATAGTATATGAGTGAGTTGCACTGAAAAACTTAGAATATAAGAAACGCACAGTTTAGTACATAGTATATGAGTGAGTTGCACTGAAAAACTTAGAATATAAGAAATGCACAGTGTAGTACATAGTATATGAGTGAGTTGAACTGAAAAACTTAGAATATAAGAAACGCACATTGTAGTACATAGTATATGAGTGAGTTGCACTGAAAAACTTAGAATTTAAGAAACGCACAGTGTAGTACATAGTATATGAGTGAGTTGCACTGCAAAACTTAGAATATAAGAAACGCACAGTGTAGTACATAGTATATGAGTGAGTTGCACTGAAAAAGTTAGAATATAAGAAACGCACAGTGTAGTACATAGTATATGAGTGAGTTGCACTGAAAAACTTAAAATTTACTGAAAAACCCGCATTACACGAAATGCACAGTGTAGTACATAGTATATGAGTGAGTTGCACTGAAAAACTTAGAATATAAGAAACGCACAGTGTAGTACATAGTATATGAGTGAGTTGCACTGAAAAACTTAGAATTTAAGAAACGCACAGTGTAGTACATAGTATATGAGTGAGTTGCACTGAAAAACTTAGAATATAAGCAACGCACAGTGTAGTACATAGTATATGAGTGAGTTGCACTGAAAAACTTAGAATATAAGAAACTCACAGTGTAGTACATAGTATATGAGTGAGTTGCACTGAAAAACTTAGAATATAAGAAACGCACAGAGTAGTACATAGTATATGAGTGAGTTGCACTGAAAAACTTAGAATATAAGAAACGCACAGTGTAGTACATAGTATATGAGTGAGTTGCACTGAAAAACTTAGAATATAAGAAACGCACATTGTAGTACATAGTATATGAGTGAGTTGCACTGAAAAACTTAGAATATAAGAAACGCACAGTGTAGTACATAGTATATGAGTGAGTTGCACTGAAAAACTTAGAATTTACTGAAAAACCCGCATTACACGAAATGCACAGTGTAGTACATAGTATATGAGTGAGTTGCACTGAAAAACTTAGAATATAAGAAACGCACAGTGTAGTACATAGTATATGAGTGAGTTGCACTGAAAAATTTAGAATATAAGAAACGCACAGTGTAGTACTTAGTATATGAGTGACTTGCACTGAAAAACTTAGAAAATAAGAAACGCACAGTGTAGTACATAGTATATGAGTGAGTTGCTCTGAAAAACTTAGAATATAAGAAATGCACAGTGTAGTACATAGTATATGAGTGAGTTGCACTGAAAAACTTAGAATATAAGAAACGCACAGTGTAGTACATAGTATATGAGTGAGTTGCACTGAAAAACTTAGAATATAAGAAACGCACAGTTTAGTACATAGTATATGAGTGAGTTGCACTGAAAAACTTAGAATATAAGAAATGCACAGTGTAGTACATAGTATATGAGTGAGTTGAACTGAAAAACTTAGAATATAAGAAACGCACATTGTAGTACATAGTATATGAGTGAGTTGCACTGAAAAACTTAGAATTTAAGAAACGCACAGTGTAGTACATAGTATATGAGTGAGTTGCACTGCAAAACTTAGAATATAAGAAACGCACAGTGTAGTACATAGTATATGAGTGAGTTGCACTGAAAAAGTTAGAATATAAGAAACGCACAGTGTAGTACATAGTATATGAGTGAGTTGCACTGAAAAACTTAAAATTTACTGAAAAACCCGCATTACACGAAATGCACAGTGTAGTACATAGTATATGAGTGAGTTGCACTGAAAAACTTAGAATATAAGAAACGCACAGTGTAGTACATAGTATATGAGTGAGTTGCACTGAAAAACTTAGAATTTAAGAAACGCACAGTGTAGTACATAGTATATGAGTGAGTTGCACTGAAAAACTTAGAATATAAGCAACGCACAGTGTAGTACATAGTATATGAGTGAGTTGCACTGAAAAACTTAGAATATAAGAAACTCACAGTGTAGTACATAGTATATGAGTGAGTTGCACTGAAAAACTTAGAATATAAGAAACGCACAGAGTAGTACATAGTATATGAGTGAGTTGCACTGAAAAACTTAGAATATAAGAAACGCACAGTGTAGTACATAGTATATGAGTGAGTTGCACTGAAAAACTTAGAATATAAGAAACGCACATTGTAGTACATAGTATATGAGTGAGTTGCACTGAAAAACTTAGAATTTAAGAAACGCACAGTGTAGTACATAGTATATGAGTGAGTTGCACTGCAAAAGTTAGAATATAAGAAACGCACAGTGTAGTACATAGTATATGAGTGAGTTGCACTGCAAAACTTAGAATATAAGAAACGCACAGTGTAGTACATAGTATATGAGTGAGTTGCACTGAAAAAGTTAGAATATAAGAAACGCACAGTGTAGTACATAGTATATGAGTGAGTTGCACTGAAAAACTTTGAATTTACTGAAAAACCCGCATTACACGAAATGCACAGTGTAGTACATAGTATATGAGTGAGTTGCACTGAAAAACTTAGAATATAAGAAACGCACAGTGTAGTACATAGTATATGAGTGAGTTGCACTGAAAAACTTAGAATATAAGAAACGCACAGTGTAGTACATAGTATATGAGTGAGTTGCACTGAAAAACTTAGAATTTAAGAAACGCACAGTGTAGTACATAGTATATGAGTGAGTTGCACTGAAAAACTTAGAATATAAGCAACGCACAGTGTAGTACATAGTATATGAGTGAGTTGCACTGAAAAACTTAGAATATAAGAAACGCACAGTGTAGTACATAGTATATGAGTGAGTTACACTGAAAAACTTAGAATTTAAGAAACGCACAGTGTAGTACATAGTATATGAGTGAGTTGCACTGCAAAACATAGAATATAAGAAACGCACAGTGTAGTACATAGTATATGAGTGAGTTGCACTGAAAAACTTAGAATATAAGAAACGCACAGTGTAGTACATAGTATATGAGTGAGTTGCACTGAAAAACTTAGAATTTACTGAAAAACCCGCATTACACGAAATGCACAGTGTAGTACATAGTATATGAGTGAGTTGCACTGAAAAACTTAGAATATAAGAAACGCACAGTGTAGTACATAGTATATGAGTGAGTTGCACTGAAAAATTTAGAATATAAGAAACGCACAGTGTAGTACTTAGTATATGAGTGACTTGCACTGAAAAACTTAGAAAATAAGAAACGCACAGTGTAGTACATAGTATATGAGTGAGTTGCTCTGAAAAACTTAGAATATAAGAAATGCACAGTGTAGTACATAGTATATGAGTGAGTTGCACTGAAAAACTTAGAATATAAGAAACGCACAGTGTAGTACATAGTATATGATGAGTTGCACTGAAAAACTTAGAATATAAGAAACGCACAGTTTAGTACATAGTATATGAGTGAGTTGCACTGAAAAACTTAGAATATAAGAAATGCACAGTGTAGTACATAGTATATGAGTGAGTTGAACTGAAAAACTTAGAATATAAGAAACGCACATTGTAGTACATAGTATATGAGTGAGTTGCACTGAAAAACTTAGAATTTAAGAAACGCACAGTGTAGTACATAGTATATGAGTGAGTTGCACTGCAAAACTTAGAATATAAGAAACGCACAGTGTAGTACATAGTATATGAGTGAGTTGCACTGAAAAAGTTAGAATATAAGAAACGCACAGTGTAGTACATAGTATATGAGTGAGTTGCACTGAAAAACTTAAAATTTACTGAAAAACCCGCATTACACGAAATGCACAGTGTAGTACATAGTATATGAGTGAGTTGCACTGAAAAACTTAGAATATAAGAAATGCACAGTGTAGTACATAGTATATGAGTGAGTTGCACTGAAAAACTTAGAATTTAAGAAACGCACAGTGTAGTACATAGTATATGAGTGAGTTGCACTGAAAAACTTAGAATATAAGCAACGCACAGTGTAGTACATAGTATATGAGTGAGTTGCACTGAAAAACTTAGAATATAAGAAACGCACAGAGTAGTACATAGTATATGAGTGAGTTGCACTGAAAAACTTAGAATATAAGAAACGCACAGTGTAGTACATAGTATATGAGTGAGTTGCACTGAAAAACTTAGAATATAAGAAACGCACATTGTAGTACATAGTATATGAGTGAGTTGCACTGAAAAACTTAGAATTTAAGAAACGCACAGTGTAGTACATAGTATATGAGTGAGTTGCACTGAAAAAGTTAGAATATAAGAAACGCACAGTGTAGTACATAGTATATGAGTGAGTTGCACTGAAAAACTTAGAATATAAGAAACGCACAGTGTAGTACATAGTATATGAGTGAGTTGCACTGAAAAACCTAGAATTTACTGAAAAACCCGAATTACACGAAATGCACAGTGTAGTACATAGTATATGAGTGAGTTGCACTGAAAAACTTAGAATATAAGAAACGCACAGTGTAGTATATAGTATATGAGTGAGTTGCACTGAAAAACTTAGAATATAAGCAACGCACAGTGTAGTACATAGTATATGAGTGAGTTGCACTGAAAAACTTAGAATATAAGAAACTCACAGTGTAGTACATAGTATATGAGTGAGTTGCACTGAAAAACTTAGAATATAAGCAACGCACAGTGTAGTACATAGTATATGAGTGAGTTGCACTGAAAAACTTAGAATATAAGCAACGCACAGTGTAGTACATAGTATATGAGTGAGTTGCACTGAAAAACTTAGAATATAAGAAACTCACAGTGTAGTACATAGTATATGAGTGAGTTGCACTGAAAAACTTAGAATATAAGAAACGCACAGTGTAGTACATAGTATATGAGTGAGTTGCACTGAAAAACTTAGAATATAAGAAACGCACAGTGTAGTACATAGTATATGAGTGAGTTGCACTGAAAAACTTAGAATATAAGAAACGCACATTGTAGTACATAGTATATGAGTGAGTTGCACTGAAAAATTTAGAATTTAAGAAACGCACAGTGTACTACATAGTATATGAGTGAGTTGCACTGAAAAAGTTAGAATATAAGAAACGCACAGTGTAGTACATAGTATATGAGTGAGTTGCACTGAAAAACTTAGAATTTACTGAAAAACCCGCATTACACGAAATGCACAGTGTAGTACATAGTATATGAGTGAGTTGCACTGAAAAACTTAGAATATAAGAAACGCACAGTGTAGTACATAGTATATGAGTGAGTTGCACTGAAAAACTTAGAATTTACTGAAAAACCCGCATTACACGAAATGCACAGTGTAGTACATAGTATATGAGTGAGTTGCACTGAAAAACTAAGAATATAAGAAACGCACATTGTAGTACATAGTATATGAGTGAGTTGCACTGAAAAACTTAGAATTTAAGAAACGCACAGTGTAGTACATAGTATATGAGTGAGTTGCACTGCAAAACTTAGAATATAAGAAACGCACAGTGTAGTACATAGTATATGAGTGAGTTGCACTGAAAAAGTTAGAATATAAGAAACGCACAGTGTAGTACATAGTATATGAGTGAGTTGCACTGAAAAACTTAGAATTTACTGAAAAACCCGCATTACACGAAATGCACAGTGTAGTACATAGTATATGAGTGAGTTGCACTGAAAAACTTAGAATATAAGAAACGCACAGTGTAGTACATAGTATATGAGTGAGTTGCACTGAAAAACTTAGAATATAAGAAACGCACAGTGTAGTACATAGTATATGAGTGAGTTGCACTGAAAAACTTAGAATTTAAGAAACGCACAGTGTAGTACATAGTATATGAGTGAGTTGCACTGAAAAACTTAGAATATAAGAAACGCACAGTGTAGTACATAGTATATGAGTGAGTTGCACTGAAAAACTTAGAATTTAAGAAACGCACAGTGTACTACATAGTATATGAGTGAGTTGCACTGAAAAAGTTAGAATATAAGAAACGCACAGTGTAGTACATAGTATATGAGTGAGTTGCACTGAAAAACTTAGAATTTACTGAAAAACCCGCATTACACGAAATGCACAGTGTAGTACATAGTATATGAGTGAGTTGCACTGAAAAATTAGAATATAAGAAACGCACAGTGTAGTACATAGTATATGAGTGAGTTGCACTGAAAAACTTAGAATTTACTGAAAAACCCGCATTACACGAAATGCACAGTGTAGTACATAGTATATGAGTGAGTTGCACTGAAAAACTTAGAATATAAGAAACGCACAGTGTAGTACATAGTATATGAGTGAGTTGCACTGAAAAACTAAGAATATAAGAAACGCACATTGTAGTACATAGTATATGAGCGAGTTGCACTGAAAAACTTAGAATTTAAGAAACGCACAGTGTAGTACATAGTATATGAGTGAGTTGCACTGCAAAACTTAGAATATAAGAAACGCACAGTGTAGTACATAATATATGAGTGAGTTGCACTGAAAAAGTTAGAATATAAGAAACGCACAGTGTAGTACATAGTATATGAGTGAGTTGCACTGAAAAACTTAGAATTTACTGAAAAACCCGCATTACACGAAATGCACAGTGTAGTACATAGTATATGAGTGAGTTGCACTGAAAAACTTAGAATATAAGAAACGCACAGTGTAGTACATAGTATATGAGTGAGTTGCACTGAAAAACTTAGAATATAAGAAACGCACAGTGTAGTACATAGTATATGAGTGAGTTGCACTGAAAAACTTAGAATTTAAGAAACGCACAGTGTAGTACATAGTATATGAGTGAGTTGCATTGAAAAACTTAGAATATAAGCAACGCACAGTGTAGTACATAGTATATGAGTGAGTTGCACTGAAAAACTTAGAATATAAGAAACGCACAGTGTAGTACATAGTATATGAGTGAGTTACACTGAAAAACTTAGAATTTAAGAAACGCACAGTGTAGTACATAGTATATGAGTGAGTTGCACTACAAAACATAGAATATAAGAAACGCACAGTGTAGTACATAGTATATGAGTGAGTTGCACTGAAAAACTTAGAATATAAGAAACGCACAGTGTAGTACATAGTATATGAGTGAGTTGCACTGAAAAACTTAGAATTTACTGAAAAACCCGCATTACACGAAATGCACAGTGTAGTACATAGTATATGAGTGAGTTGCACTGAAAAACTTAGAATATAAGAAACGCACAGTGTAGCACATAGTATATGAGTGAGTTGCACTGAAAAATTTAGAATATAAGAAACGCACAGTGTAGTACTTAGTATATGAGTGACTTGCACTGAAAAACTTAGAAAATAAGAAACGCACAGTGTAGTACATAGTATATGAGTGAGTTGCTCTGAAAAACTTAGAATATAAGAAATGCACAGTGTAGTACATAGTATATGAGTGAGTTGCACTGAAAAACTTAGAATATAAGAAACGCACAGTGTAGTACATAGTATATGAGTGAGTTGCACTGAAAAACTTAGAATATAAGAAACGCACATTGTAGTACATAGTATATGAGTGAGTTGCACTGAAAAACTTAGAATTTAAGAAACGCACAGTGTAGTACATAGTATATGAGTGAGTTGCACTGCAAAACTTAGAATATAAGAAACGCACAGTGTAGTACATAGTATATGAGTGAGTTGCACTGAAAAAGTTAGAATATAAGAAACGCACAGTGTAGTACATAGTATATGAGTGAGTTGCACTGAAAAACTTAAAATTTACTGAAAAACCCGCATTACACGAAATGCACAGTGTAGTACATAGTATATGAGTGAGTTGCACTGAAAAACTTAGAATATAAGAAACGCACAGTGTAGTACATAGTATATGAGTGAGTTGCACTGAAAAACTTAGAATTTAAGAAACGCACAGTGTAGTACATAGTATATGAGTGAGTTGCACTGAAAAACTTAGAATATAAGCAACGCACAGTGTAGTACATAGTATATGAGTGAGTTGCACTGAAAAACTTAGAATATAAGAAACTCACAGTGTAGTACATAGTATATGAGTGAGTTGCACTGAAAAACTTAGAATATAAGAAACGCACAGTGTAGTACATAGTATATGAGTGAGTTGCACTGAAAAACTTAGAATATAAGAAACGCACAGTGTAGTACATAGTATATGAGTGAGTTGCACTGAAAAACTTAGAATATAAGAAACGCACATTGTAGTACATAGTATATGAGTGAGTTGCACTGAAAAACTTAGAATTTAAGAAACGCACAGTGTAGTACATAGTATATGAGTGAGTTGCACTGAAAAAGATAGAATATAAGAAACGCACAGTGTAGTACATAGTATATGAGTGAGTTGCACTGAAAAACTTAGAATATAAGAAACGCACAGTGTAGTACATAGTATATGAGTGAGTTGCACTGAAAAACTTAGAATTTACTGAAAAACCCGAATTACACGAAATGCACAGTGTAGTACATAGTATATGAGTGAGTTGCACTGAAAAACTTAGAATATAAGAAACGCACAGTGTAGTATATAGTATATGAGTGAGTTGCACTGAAAAACTTAGAATATAAGCAACGCACAGTGTAGTACATAGTATATGAGTGAGTTGCACTGAAAAACTTAGAATATAAGAAACTCACAGTGTAGTACATAGTATATGAGTGAGTTGCACTGAAAAACTTAGAATATAAGAAACGCACAGTGTAGTACATAGTATATGAGTGAGTTGCACTGAAAAACTTAGAATATAAGAAACGCACAGTGTAGTACATAGTATATGAGTGAGTTGCACTGAAAAACTTAGAATATAAGAAACGCACATTGTAGTACATAGTATATGAGTGAGTTGCACTGAAAAACTTAGAATTTAAGTAACGCACAGTGTACTACATAGTATATGAGTGAGTTGCACTGAAAAAGTTAGAATATAAGAAACGCACAGTGTAGTACATATTATATGAGTGAGTTGCACTGAAAAACTTAGAATATAAGAAACGCACAGTGTAGTACATAGTATATGAGTGAGTTGCACTGAAAAACCTAGAATTTACTGAAAAACCCGAATTACACGAAATGCACAGTGTAGTACATAGTATATGAGTGAGTTGCACTGAAAAACTTAGAATATAAGAAACGCACAGTGTAGTATATAGTATATGAGTGAGTTGCACTGAAAAACTTAGAATATAAGAAACTCACAGTGTAGTACATAGTATATGAGTGAGTTGCACTGAAAAACTTAGAATATAAGAAACGCACAGTGTAGTACATAGTATATGAGTGAGTTGCACTGAAAAACTTAGAATATAAGAAACGCACATTGTAGTACATAGTATATGAGTGAGTTGCACTGAAAAATTTAGAATTTAAGAAACGCACAGTGTACTACATAGTATATGAGTGAGTTGCACTGAAAAAGTTAGAATATAAGAAACGCACAGTGTAGTACATAGTATATGAGTGAGTTGCACTGAAAAACTTAGAATTTACTGAAAAACCCGCATTACACGAAATGCACAGTGTAGTACATAGTATATGAGTGAGTTGCACTGAAAAACTTAGAATATAAGAAACGCACAGTGTAGTACATAGTATATGAGTGAGTTGCACTGAAAAACTTAGAATTTACTGAAAAACCCGCATTACACGAAATGCACAGTGTAGTACATAGTATATGAGTGAGTTGCACTGAAAAACTAAGAATATAAGAAACGCACATTGTAGTACATAGTATATGAGTGAGTTGCACTGAAAAACTTAGAATTTAAGAAACGCACAGTGTAGTACATAGTATATGAGTGAGTTGCACTGCAAAACTTAGAATATAAGAAACGCACAGTGTAGTACATAGTATATGAGTGAGTTGCACTGAAAAAGTTAGAATATAAGAAACGCACAGTGTAGTACATAGTATATGAGTGAGTTGCACTGAAAAACTTAGAATTTACTGAAAAACCCGCATTACACGAAATGCACAGTGTAGTACATAGTATATGAGTGAGTTGCACTGAAAAACTTAGAATATAAGAAACGCACAGTGTAGTATATAGTATATGAGTGAGTTGCACTGAAAAACTTAGAATATAAGAAACGCACATTGTAGTACATAGTATATGAGTGAGTTGCACTGAAAAACTTAGAATTTAAGAAACGCACAGTGTACTACATAGTATATGAGTGAGTTGCACTGAAAAAGTTAGAATATAAGAAACGCACAGTGTAGTACATAGTATATGAGTGAGTTGCACTGAAAAACTTAGAATTTACTGAAAAACCCGCATTACACGAAATGCACAGTGTAGTACATAGTATATGAGTGAGTTGCACTGAAAAACTTAGAATATAAGAAACGCACAGTGTAGTACATAGTATATGAGTGAGTTGCACTGAAAAACTTAGAATTTACTGAAAAACCCGCATTACACGAAATGCACAGTGTAGTACATAGTATATGAGTGAGTTGCACTGAAAAACTTAGAATATAAGAAACGCACAGTGTAGTACATAGTATATGAGTGAGTTGCACTGAAAAACTAAGAATATAAGAAACGCACATTGTAGTACATAGTATATGAGTGAGTTGCACTGAAAAACTTAGAATTTAAGAAACGCACAGTGTAGTACATAGTATATGAGTGAGTTGCACTGCAAAACTTAGAATATAAGAAACGCACAGTGTAGTACATAGTATATGAGTGAGTTGCACTGAAAAAGTTAGAATATAAGAAACGCACAGTGTAGTACATAGTATATGAGTGAGTTGCACTGAAAAACTTAGAATTTACTGAAAAACCCGCATTACACGAAATGCACAGTGTAGTACATAGTATATGAGTGAGTTGCACTGAAAAACTTAGAATATAAGAAACGCACAGTGTAGTACATAGTATATGAGTGAGTTGCACTGAAAAACTTAGAATATAAGAAACGCACAGTGTAGTACATAGTATATGAGTGAGTTGCACTGAAAAACTTAGAATTTAAGAAACGCACAGTGTAGTACATAGTATATGAGTGAGTTGCACTGAAAAACTTAGAATATAAGAAACGCACAGTGTAGTACATAGTATATGAGTGAGTTGCACTGAAAAACTTAGAATTTAAGAAACGCACAGTGTACTACATAGTATATGAGTGAGTTGCACTGAAAAAGTTAGAATATAAGAAACGCACAGTGTAGTACATAGTATATGAGTGAGTTGCACTGAAAAACTTAGAATTTACTGAAAAACCCGCATTACACGAAATGCACAGTGTAGTACATAGTATATGAGTGAGTTGCACTGAAAAATTAGAATATAAGAAACGCACAGTGTAGTACATAGTATATGAGTGAGTTGCACTGAAAAACTTAGAATTTACTGAAAAACCCGCATTACACGAAATGCACAGTGTAGTACATAGTATATGAGTGAGTTGCACTGAAAAACTTAGAATATAAGAAACGCACAGTGTAGTACATAGTATATGAGTGAGTTGCACTGAAAAACTAAGAATATAAGAAACGCACATTGTAGTACATAGTATATGAGCGAGTTGCACTGAAAAACTTAGAATTTAAGAAACGCACAGTGTAGTACATAGTATATGAGTGAGTTGCACTGCAAAACTTAGAATATAAGAAACGCACAGTGTAGTACATAGTATATGAGTGAGTTGCACTGAAAAAGTTAGAATATAAGAAACGCACAGTGTAGTACATAGTATATGAGTGAGTTGCACTGAAAAACTTAGAATTTACTGAAAAACCCGCATTACACGAAATGCACAGTGTAGTACATAGTATATGAGTGAGTTGCACTGAAAAACTTAGAATATAAGAAACGCACAGTGTAGTACATAGTATATGAGTGAGTTGCACTGAAAAACTTAGAATATAAGAAACGCACAGTGTAGTACATAGTATATGAGTGAGTTGCACTGAAAAACTTAGAATTTAAGAAACGCACAGTGTAGTACATAGTATATGAGTGAGTTGCACTGAAAAACTTAGAATATAAGCAACGCACAGTGTAGTACATAGTATATGAGTGAGTTGCACTGAAAAACTTAGAATATAAGAAACGCACAGTGTAGTACATAGTATATGAGTGAGTTACACTGAAAAACTTAGAATTTAAGAAACGCACAGTGTAGTACATAGTATATGAGTGAGTTGCACTACAAAACATAGAATATAAGAAACGCACAGTGTAGTACATAGTATATGAGTGAGTTGCACTGAAAAACTTAGAATATAAGAAACGCACAGTGTAGTACATAGTATATGAGTGAGTTGCACTGAAAAACTTAGAATTTACTGAAAAACCCGCATTACACGAAATGCACAGTGTAGTACATAGTATATGAGTGAGTTGCACTGAAAAACTTAGAATATAAGAAACGCACAGTGTAGCACATAGTATATGAGTGAGTTGCACTGAAAAATTTAGAATATAAGAAACGCACAGTGTAGTACTTAGTATATGAGTGACTTGCACTGAAAAACTTAGAAAATAAGAAACGCACAGTGTAGTACATAGTATATGAGTGAGTTGCTCTGAAAAACTTAGAATATAAGAAATGCACAGTGTAGTACATAGTATATGAGTGAGTTGCACTGAAAAACTTAGAATATAAGAAACGCACAGTGTAGTACATAGTATATGAGTGAGTTGCACTGAAAAACTTAGAATATAAGAAACGCACATTGTAGTACATAGTATATGAGTGAGTTGCACTGAAAAACTTAGAATTTAAGAAACGCACAGTGTAGTACATAGTATATGAGTGAGTTGCACTGCAAAACTTAGAATATAAGCAACGCACAGTGTAGTACATAGTATATGAGTGAGTTGCACTGAAAAACTTAGAATATAAGAAACTCACAGTGTAGTACATAGTATATGAGTGAGTTGCACTGAAAAACTTAGAATATAAGAAACGCACAGTGTAGTACATAGTATATGAGTGAGTTGCACTGAAAAACTTAGAATATAAGAAACGCACAGTGTAGTACATAGTATATGAGTGAGTTGCACTGAAAAACTTAGAATATAAGAAACGCACATTGTAGTACATAGTATATGAGTGAGTTGCACTGAAAAACTTAGAATTTAAGAAACGCACAGTGTAGTACATAGTATATGAGTGAGTTGCACTGAAAAAGTTAGAATATAAGAAACGCACAGTGTAGTACATAGTATATGAGTGAGTTGCACTGAAAAACTTAGAATATAAGAAACGCACAGTTTAGTACATAGTATATGAGTGAGTTGCACTGAAAAACTTAGAATTTACTGAAAAACCCGAATTACACGAAATGCACAGTGTAGTACATAGTATATGAGTGAGTTGCACTGAAAAACTTAGAATATAAGAAACGCACAGTGTAGTATATAGTATATGAGTGAGTTGCACTGAAAAACTTAGAATATAAGCAACGCACAGTGTAGTACATAGTATATGAGTGAGTTGCACTGAAAAACTTAGAATATAAGAAACTCACAGTGTAGTACATAGTATATGAGTGAGTTGCACTGAAAAACTTAGAATATAAGAAACGCACAGTGTAGTACATAGTATATGAGTGAGTTGCACTGAAAAACTTAGAATATAAGAAACGCACAGTGTAGTACATAGTATATGAGTGAGTTGCACTGAAAAACTTAGAATATAAGAAACGCACATTGTAGTACATAGTATATGAGTGAGTTGCACTGAAAAACTTAGAATTTAAGAAACGCACAGTGTACTACATAGTATATGAGTGAGTTGCACTGAAAAAGTTAGAATATAAGAAACGCACAGTGTAGTACATAGTATATGAGTGAGTTGCACTGAAAAACTTAGAATTTACTGAAAAACCCGCATTACACGAAATGCACAGTGTAGTACATAGTATATGAGTGAGTTGCACTGAAAAACTTAGAATACAAGAAACGCACAGTGTAGTACATAGTATATGAGTGAGTTGCACTGAAAAACTTAGAATATAAGAAACGCACAGTGTAGTACATAGTATATGAGTGAGTTGCACTGAAAAACTTAGAATATAAGAAACGCACAGTTTAGTACATAGTATATGAGTGAGTTGCACTGAAAAACTTAGAATATAAGAAATGCACAGTGTAGTACATAGTATATGAGTTAGTTGCACTGAAAAACTTAGAATATAAGAAACGCACATTGTAGTACATAGTATATGAGTGAGTTGCACTGAAAAACTTAGAATTTAAGAAACGCACAGTGTAGTACATAGTATATGAGTGAGTTGCACTGCAAAACTTAGAATATAAGAAACGCACAGTGTAGTACATAGTATATGAGTGAGTTGCACTGAAAAAGTTAGAATATAAGAAACGCACAGTGTAGTACATAGTATATGAGTGAGTTGCACTGAAAAACTTAAAATTTACTGAAAAACCCGCATTACACGAAATGCACAGTGTAGTACATAGTATATGAGTGAGTTGCACTGAAAAACTTAGAATATAAGAAACGCACAGTGTAGTACATAGTATATGACTGAGTTGCACTGAAAAACTTAGAATTTAAGAAACGCACAGTGTAGTACATAGTATATGAGTGAGTTGCACTGAAAAACTTAGAATATAAGCAACGCACAGTGTAGTACATAGTATATGAGTGAGTTGCACTGAAAAACTTAGAATATAAGAAACGCACATTGTAGTACATAGTATATGAGTGAGTTGCACTGAAAAAGTTAGAATATAAGAAACGCACAGTGTAGTACATAGTATATGAGTGAGTTGCACTGAAAAACTTAGAATATAAGAAACGCACAGTGTAGTACATAGTATATGAGTGAGTTGCACTGAAAAACTTAGAATTTACTGAAAACCCGAATTACACGAAATGCACAGTGTAGTACATAGTATATGAGTGAGTTGCACTGAAAAACTTAGAATATAAGAAACGCACAGTGTAGTATATAGTATATGAGTGAGTTGCACTGAAAAACTTAGAATATAAGCAACGCACAGTGTAGTACATAGTATATGAGTGAGTTGCACTGAAAAACTTAGAATATAAGAAACTCACAGTGTAGTACATAGTATATGAGTGAGTTGCACTGAAAAACTTAGAATATAAGAAACGCACAGTGTAGTACATAGTATATGAGTGAGTTGCACTGAAAAACTTAGAATATAAGAAACGCACAGTGTACTACATAGTATATGAGTGAGTTGCACTGAAAAAGTTAGAATATAAGAAACGCACAGTGTAGTACATAGTATATGAGTGAGTTGCACTGAAAAACTTAGAATTTACTGAAAAACCCGCATTACACGAAATGCACAGTGTAGTACATAGTATATGAGTGAGTTGCACTGAAAAACTTAGAATTTACTGAAAAACCCGCATTACACGAAATGCACAGTGTAGTACATAGTATATGAGTGAGTTGCACTGAAAAACTTAGAATATAAGAAACGCACAGTGTAGTACATAGTATATGAGTGAGTTGCACTGAAAAACTAAGAATATAAGAAACGCACATTGTAGTACATAGTATATGAGTGAGTTGCACTGAAAAACTTAGAATTTAAGAAACGCACAGTGTAGTACATAGTAAATGAGTGAGTTGCACTGCAAAACTTAGAATATAAGAAACGCACAGTGTAGTACATAGTATATGAGTGAGTTGCACTGAAAAACTTAGAATATAAGAAACGCACAGTGTAGTACATAGTATATGAGTGAGTTGCACTGAAAAACTTAGAATTTAAGAAACGCACAGTGTAGTACATAGTATATGAGTGAGTTGCACTGAAAAAGTTAGAATATAAGAAACGCACAGTGTAGTACATAGTATATGAGTGAGTTGCACTGAATAACTTAGAATATAAGAAACGCACAGTGTAGTACATAGTATATGAGTGAGTTGCACTGAAAAACATAGAATTTACTGAAAAACCCGAATTACACGAAATGCACAGTGTAGTACATAGTATATGAGTGAGTTGCACTGAAAAACTTAGAATATAAGAAACGCACAGTGTAGTATATAGTATATGAGTGCGTTGCACTGAAAAACTTAGAATATAAGCAACGAACAGTGTAGTACATAGTATATGAGTGAGTTGCACTGAAAAACTTAGAATATAAGAAACTCACAGTGTAGTACATAGTATATGAGTGAGTTGCACTGAAAAACTTAGAATATAAGAAACGCACAGTGTAGTACATAGTATATGAGTGAGTTGCACTGAAAAACTTAGAATATAAGAAACGCACAGTGTAGTACATAGTATATGAGTGAGTTGCACTGAAAAACTTAGAATATAAGAAACGCACATTGTAGTACATAGTATATGAGTGAGTTGCACTGAAAAACTTAGAATTTAAGAAACGCACAGTGTACTACATAGTATATGAGTGAGTTGCACGGAAAAAGTTAGAATATAAGAAACGCACAGTGTAGTACATAGTATATGAGTGAGTTGCACTGAAAAACTTAGAATTTACTGAAAAACCCGCATTACACGAAATGCACAGTGTAGTACATAGTATATGAGTGAGTTGCACTGAAAAACTTAGAATATAAGAAACGCACAGTGTAGTACATAGTATATGAGTGAGTTGCACTGAAAAACTTAGAATATAAGAAACGCACAGTGTAGTACATAGTATATGAGTGAGTTGCACTGAAAAACTTAGAATATAAGAAACGCACAGTTTAGTACATAGTATATGAGTGAGTTGCACTGAAAAACTTAGAATATAAGAAATGCACAGTGTAGTACATAGTATATGAGTGAGTTGCACTGAAAAACTTAGAATATAAGAAACGCACATTGTAGTACATAGTATATGAGTGAGTTGCACTGAAAAACTTAGAATTTAAGAAACGCACAGTGTAGTACATAGTATATGAGTGAGTTGCACTGCAAAACTTAGAATATAAGAAACGCACAGTGTAGTACATAGTATATGAGTGAGTTGCAGTGAAAAAGTTAGAATATAAGAAACGCACAGTGTAGTACATAGTATATGAGTGAGTTGCACTGAAAAACTTAAAATTTACTGAAAAACCCGCATTACACGAAATGCACAGTGTAGTACATAGTATATGAGTGAGTTGCACTGAAAAACTTAGAATATAAGAAACGCACAGTGTAGTACATAGTATATGAGTGAGTTGCACTGAAAAACTTAGAATTTAAGAAACGCACAGTGTAGTACATAGTATATGAGTGAGTTGCACTGAAAAACTTAGAATATAAGCAACGCACAGTGTAGTACATAGTATATGAGTGAGTTGCACTGAAAAACTTAGAATATAAGAAACTCACAGTGTAGTACATAGTATATGAGTGAGTTGCACTGAAAACCTTAGAATATAAGAAACGCACATTGTAGTACATAGTATATGAGTGAGTTGCACTGAAAAAGTTAGAATATAAGAAACGCACAGTGTAGTACATAGTATATGAGTGAGTTGCACTGAAAAACTTAGAATATAAGAAACGCACAGTGTAGTACATAGTATATGAGTGAGTTGCACTGAAAAACTTAGAATTTACTGAAAAACCCGCATTACACGAAATGCACAGTGTAGTACATAGTATATGAGTGAGTTGCACTGAAAAACTTAGAATTTACTGAAAAACCCGCATTACACGAAATGCACAGTGTAGTACATAGTATATGAGTGAGTTGCACTGAAAAACTTAGAATATAAGAAACGCACAGTGTAGTACATAGTATATGAGTGAGTTGCACTGAAAAACTTAGAATATAAGAAACGCACAGTGTAGTACATAGTATATGAGTGAGTTGCACTGAAAAACTTAGAATATAAGAAACGCACAGTTTAGTACATAGTATATGAGTGAGTTGCACTGAAAAACTTAGAATATAAGAAATGCACAGTGTAGTACATAGTATATGAGTGAGTTGCACTGAAAAACTTAGAATATAAGAAACTCACATTGTAGTACATAGTATATGAGTGAGTTGCACTGAAAAACTTAGAATTTAAGAAACGCACAGTGTAGTACATAGTATATGAGTGAGTTGCACTGCAAAACTTAGAATATAAGAAACGCACAGTGTAGTACATAGTATATGAGTGAGTTGCAGTGAAAAAGTTAGAATATAAGAAACGCACAGTGTAGTACATAGTATATGAGTGAGTTGCACTGAAAAACTTAAAATTTACTGAAAAACCCGCATTACACGAAATGCACAGTGTAGTACATAGTATATGAGTGAGTTGCACTGAAAAACTTAGAATATAAGAAACGCACAGTGTAGTACATAGTATATGAGTGAGTTGCACTGAAAAACTAAGAATTTAAGAAACGCACAGTGTAGTACATAGTATATGAGTGAGTTGCACTGAAAAACTTAGAATATAAGCAACGCACAGTGTAGTACATAGTATATGAGTGAGTTGCACTGAAAAACTTAGAATATAAGAAACTCACAGTGTAGTACATAGTATATGAGTGAGTTGCACTGAAAAACTTAGAATATAAGAAACGCACATTGTAGTACATAGTATATGAGTGAGTTGCACTGAAAAAGTTAGAATATAAGAAACGCACAGTGTAGTACATAGTATATGAGTGAGTTGCACTGAAAAACTTAGAATATAAGAAACGCACAGTGTAGTACATAGTATATGAGTGAGTTGCACTGAAAAACTTAGAATTTACTGAAAAACCCGAATTACACGAAATGCACAGTGTAGTACATAGTATATGAGTGAGTTGCACTGAAAAACTTAGAATATAAGAAACGCACAGTGTAGTATATAGTATATGAGTGAGTTGCACTGAAAAACTTAGAATATAAGCAACGCACAGTGTAGTACATAGTATATGAGTGAGTTGCACTGAAAAACTTAGAATATAAGAAACTCACAGTGTAGTACATAGTATATGAGTGAGTTGCACTGAAAAACTTAGAATATAAGAAACGCACAGTGTAGTACATAGTATATGAGTGAGTTGCACTGAAAAACTTAGAATATAAGAAACGCACAGTGTACTACATAGTATATGAGTGAGTTGCACTGAAAAAGTTAGAATATAAGAAACGCACAGTGTAGTACATAGTATATGAGTGAGTTGCACTGAAAAACTTAGAATTTACTGAAAAACCCGCATTACACGAAATGCACAGTGTAGTACATAGTATATGAGTGAGTTGCACTGAAAAACTTAGAATTTACTGAAAAACCCGCATTACACGAAATGCACAGTGTAGTACATAGTATATGAGTGAGTTGCACTGAAAAACTTAGAATATAAGAAACGCACAGTGTAGTACATAGTATATGAGTGAGTTCCACTGAAAAACTAAGAATATAAGAAACGCACATTGTAGTACATAGTATATGAGTGAGTTGCACTGAAAAACTTAGAATTTAAGAAACGCACAGTGTAGTACATAGTATATGAGTGAGTTGCACTGCAAAACTTAGAATATAAGAAACGCACAGTGTAGTACATAGTATATGAGTGAGTTGCACTGAAAAACTTAGAATATAAGAAACGCACAGTGTAGTACATAGTATATGAGTGAGTTGCACTGAAAAACTTAGAATTTACTGAAAAACCCGCATTACACGAAATGCACAGTGTAGTACATAGTATATGAGTGAGTTGCACTGAAAAACTTAGAATATAAGAAACGCACAGTGTAGTACATAGTATATGAGTGAGTTGCACTGAAAAACTTAGAAATATAAGAAACGCACAGTGTAGTACATAGTATATGAGTGAGTTGCACTGAAAAACTTAGAATTTAAGAAACGCACAGTGTAGTACATAGTATATGAGTGAGTTGCACTGAAAAACTTAGAATATAAGAAACGCACAGTGTAGTACATAGTATATGAGTGAGTTGCACTGAAAAACTTAGAATATAAAAACGCACAGTGTAGTACATAGTATATGAGTGAGTTGCACTGAAAAACTTAGAATATAAGAAAACGCACATTGTAGTACATAGTATATGAGTGAGTTGCACTGAAAAACTTAGAATTTAAGAAACGCACAGTGTACTACATAGTATATGAGTGAGTTGCACTGAAAAAGTTAGAATATAAGGAACGCACAGTGTAGTACATAGTATATGAGTGAGTTGCACTGAAAAAGTTAGAATATAAGAAACGCACAGTGTAGTACATAGTATATGAGTGAGTTGCACTGAAAAACTTAGAATATAAGAAACGCACAGTGTACTACATAGTATATGAGTGAGTTGCACTGAAAAAGTTAGAATATAAGAAACGCACAGTGTAGTACATAGTATATGAGTGAGTTGCACTGAAAAACTTAGAATTTACTGAAAAACCCGCATTACACGAAATGCACAGTGTAGTACATAGTATATGAGTGAGTTGCACTGAAAAACTTAGAATTTACTGAAAAACCCGCATTACACGAAATGCACAGTGTAGTACATAGTATATGAGTGAGTTGCACTGAAAAACTTAGAATATAAGAAACGCACAGTGTAGTACATAGTATATGAGTGAGTTGCACTGAAAAACTAAGAATATAAGAAACGCACATTGTAGTACATAGTATATGAGTGAGTTGCAC